>NC_032024.1:1825596-1826772 GCF_001865875.1 Lupinus angustifolius
GTTTTGCCACTTATTTTTTATTCTGAATTTTGTAGCTTTTCTACCTTTTATTACATAGTGCATGCCTCATATTTACTTTAAATTTACATGGATTGCTAATGTACATTCCTCCCAATTTTATTTTGTAGAGAATGTGGGTGACATCAAGAGAATAGGGCATGGTTAGAAGTTGGCCTTCTTATTATCCATAACTACTGTCACATGTGTTCCTTTGATTCAATTTTCCGTCATTCACTCTTCCAACAATTTTTTTGAGATGTATTAATAAATATGAGGTACACACTATGTATTGTATTCAAATATATTGTCGCTCATTTATTTATAATTAGCTTACCTTCTGTTAATTTCATGTCTACACACTCTTATCATATTTTTCTCTTCGCTTACATTTTGTTCAAAGATGCCAAAGTGACACTAAGATGGTTTGTGTTTATGCTTTATATTTTTTGAGAGGGTTATTGTCAACATTTTCTAACATATCCTTAAATTTATAAGTTTATCATAATTTGCTTCCATTATGTTCGACGAAATGCCAAATATACACTAAAACAAACGTGTTTATGATTTGCATCTTATTAAGAAAGTTATTGTCAAGCTTTCTTTAACATATCTTTAAATTTTTATGTTTGCTGAAATTTAATTTAATTTTGAAAGTTGAAAATAATTAACTAGATTATTTTATTTTTATCATTAAACTTCTACATAGAAGTGATTACATTCAAGCTTTTAAAAGACAAATTTTATTATAGTGCGATGAGATGGACACATAAATTATTTTAGTGGAAAGAACCATGTGTTGTATCAATTGTTGGGAAAACATGACTTTCACAAGTTAGGTGAAAGTAGAGGCCCATATATCTTCAAATATTCCACAAATGTTTTAATGAATCTGTCGATTAATTGTTATTTATATTTTTTTAAACTGAAGTGTATTGTATTACTTTTGCAGACTTTTACCATTGTAAAGTTGTAATGGATGACAACAAAGGATAACAAAACACAACATTATTTTTAAGATAAGAGACATGCACATTTAAAGTTGAAATGGTGTGTTCACTTGGTTTTTGAATGTCTTTCCCATTCTAATCAAGTATTGTGTGGAATAGAGGTAACATTTTTACCTACCTTTCTAACTTTTTTTTCAAGTTTGTTGTTGATAATCATATTCATTAAAGC
>NC_032024.1:1826872-1890586 GCF_001865875.1 Lupinus angustifolius
AACATGATTGCGTGACTTTATTGTAGTGATATGAATAAGTTCTTCAAATATAAATTAAAATGAAACTTTTCTTCTTTAAGAATTCAAGTGGTGTTTATAACATGTAAGTATTGAGAACTTCGTACTAAGGAATGAAAATGTGGGTTCACATACACGATAGTGTCTGCCAACACGCTAAGTAATTAATTAATTTGTGCAATCATTATTACATAATAATGTAATAATGCAGTTGGAAAACATTTCATGACGACCTTACAAATTATATTCTAAACCTGATAACTTTATTTTACTGATTTCAACCTTACACATTAGGTAAATTTATTTTATATTCTGAACGTTGTTGTTTTTCTTAAGTTTAGAACATGACTGCGTGACTTTATTTGATTTTATTGTAGTGATATGAAGAAGTTCTTCAAATACAAATTATAATCCAACTTTTTCTTCTTTAAGAATTCAAGTAGTATTTATAACATGTAAATATTAAAAACTCAAGCATCAAACAATAGGAATGCGGGTTGAGACACATGAGAGTGTCTATCAACACATTACATAATTACTTAATTTTTGCTTTATGTAGTTGAAAAACATTTCATGACAACCTTACACATTACGTTCTAAACCTCATAAAATTTATTTCACTGACTTCGCCCTAATCATAAACTTCACCTACAAAAATAATTGCGAGTCACTCAATTATTTGAATGTTCAATTTTAAAAAATTAATAATTACACAAATCGAATAAACTCAACTGCAAATTACAATATTTTGTACAAAATACTATATTTGACATTTATAACATACAAAATACACATTGCGAACAATAGGAAAGTGGGTTGGCAGACACGATAATGCCTGTCAACACGCTAGTTTAAAATAAACAATACACTTACTCGATCATTTATAGTAATTCTCAGTTTCAGTGGACAACAGGAATATATTTGGCTTTTTGTTATGTTTTTACCCAACATGAAACTAGTTTTACATATGCTAAGAGGAATCTGTATGTATAAAATTAAATTACCTCAACTTTTACTTTATTAATAATATTTTATATAAAATAAATCTAATTAATGTGTTGGAATGGAAATTCTTATCATATAGATCTCGTATATGAAATTTCACATAAAACTAAAATATTAAATTTATCTATACATCTATACTATATATAAAGCCAAAACATATAATAACTACCTACATGGCATAATTTTCATTTACCTATTTTGCCCTTATAATTAATAATTATTACAATATTTTTTCATACAATAAAAAATATATATGAAGGTTAGAAGAAAAATATTTTTATATTTTCAATCAAAAAATTATAATATCATACACGAAAAAGTGATTTAATTCTCTAAAATGAAATATATAAAAATGAAATATTCAATACTAAAAAAAAATGCGGGTACACGAAGTGACTGCCGACACGCTAGTCTATACATAAAGGCAAAACAACTTTTAACTGTTAGAAATGGAGTAATTTTTTTATTCCAATTTTAGCCATTACTATATGTTAATGTAACTTCCACATTCTGTAATTAAAACTAATGTATTTAAATTATCCAATGCAATTGTTAATTGTGATGGAGTAAGTGATGTTCCAAATTTGACCCTCTTAGGTAAGTAACTTCCAGTTATCTTCTCCACCCAAATCTCAAACTGCACAATTGTTGCTTCTATTTTTACCAAATTTCACACTCATTTCTCATTCCAATTTCACACTCATTTCTCATTCCAATTTCACTTTGATCCGCTTCATCTCTCTATTGTTGTTGATAAGGAATACTTTTCTACGAATGGGTGTATGTAATTCCATCGTGACAATGCAATTCAAATCTGACATCAATTAGAGTTTTCATCACCAATACATTTCCTTTCAAATTGTAATCTGGATTACGTGCATTGTCAATTGTGGCAAATACACCATATGAAGTTAATCATGGATGAAAATTGATTATGCAAAAATATAGGTAAAAAATCAACTTTTATTATTCATATTACCTTTAAATCATTCATTTTTCCCTTTCCACTTTCATTCCTATTCTTAAGAGTATGCAGATTTGTTTGAATTTATTATTCATACATCTTTGTTATAGATATGGTTCCTGTTTGTTTCCTCCATTTTTAAAAATCATCTCTTTATGAGCAAAACCTGTTTGATGAAATGTTTCAATCATACAAACACGGCTTTCCTTCTAAACTCTATATATGTTCATAATTATTAACTAATTTAATTTCAATTTTGAATGACATTCTTTTATCATTATTTACGCAATTCATATGATTATCATGTCAACCTAATGTTGCAGTTATTAATAAGGTGACATAATGCAATGCATGTCTCTATTCTATTAGTATGACCAGTATTCTAATTCAATTTTTAAGGTTCGCGTTAGAGATTGTTTGTTTAAGAATTTTTATCTTTTTTATTTCCACAATATTAATTTAAATTTACAGGAGTCTTAAATATAAATTAAACACTACTTCCATTTTAACAGCCAGTGCAGAATGCATAATTTTCCTGACAATTTTACATCATATAAAGCATTGATGGAATGCAGTTTGACATTCTGCAGAGAATGTGGATGGATTGCAATTAACATGTCAGAAGTTAAGCCTCCATAATATTTATCATAATTTCAATCTATAGTTATGTATGTATAATTTGCTTACCTTAAATTAAGTTTCATATTATGCTTCTACCGATGTGCATAGGAATCAGACACTATATAGATGTGCTTCTATCGATGTGCATATGAATCAAACACTACATGTAAATTGAAAGCTTTGCAAATTAAGTGGAAGTGGCACTGTGAATATGTTATCTTCCAGCATTAGGTATTTCTTTTTTTATGTTTTTCCTTTGTAACACTTTTATTTGGTGTTTGGAGTTCAACTTCTGATTATGATTATATACTCCAATGAAGAAGGATTCTATTTTAATGTTAGATTGATGTTTCTTATGTCGGACTGAATAATTTGATGTAGAGTTTAAAAAGATAATGTGTCATACAACAAGTTAAACACTAATATATACACTAAGTTCTTATTCAACATAATATAAAACAGAACATTCCTCTTACAGTTAAAGGTTATTGTGATTTTAAAAATTTACTATAACCACTCAATTAATAATTGCTTCAAATGCAAATAGTTACAAATGGTTATGTAATCTTTTTTATTTGTTCCATGGGGAAATTTCTATTATTGTTATTCAATAATGTTTATAGTATTATTTTAGTAATACAATAAAATATTCTTTCAAGTAAATTGAGTGTTTTTTCAATTGAATTTGAAATATGATATTAGAGGTTGCAATTTGTTTGCAAAGACTAACAATACAAAACCATTTATATGTAAACCAAACTTTACTATGTGTGTTGTGCACGAGCTCTTTAGTTGGTAGTTAAACTTTGTAGAAATGATCAAGTTAAGGTATATTGTACATAAAATTCAGTACATAACAATATAAATAATTTTTTAATTACATTTAGTGTAAACACATATCAGTCAACAATTGACAACTTATTTTTTCTTATAGATGTATAATCATATACTCTTATATAAGTCAATATGAAACTTAAGTATTAAAAAGTTGGTTACATGTTTTTTTTATATTTTGAATTGAACAGACACTTTTTGGTATAATTTATTTTCTTATATTTTTTCTTGCTTATTATTGGAATTGACAGAATCCTTGAAGTGCATTTCTGCAGTATATGTGGTATTTCTTTACATATTTTCTGGATTGACAATTGTTTCTTTGGTGCAAAGGAAAACACAAATTCCAACATTGTTTCCGAAGTTAGTCTACCAAACCTCCTTCCTTCTTTCATATGTTCACAACATTTTTTGTTGTAATGACAATCTTCATATTTCATTTTCATGTTCCTACTTATCTTACATTACCTGCCTAGAATTATTCTGAAATAATCTTAGATGGTCTAAGAGTAAGAAAATATTCAATGCAATATAGGTGTTATTATGCAATATATGTGTTATTCTAATATTCTTGGTAAAATATAGTTCACTTTTGAGTTTATTTGTCCTGGATATAATTTGTGTTATATATACTCTCATGTAGCTTTATGATATAACAGTATAGGTGTTATTAACTTTTATAGTAAGCGGGGTGACGACTTCATTTTAATGTTCACTATATACTCAGAAGACTCATATAACACATGCAAGTTTAATACCTTAACTTTGTGACCATCAGATTGGCGCTTAAGTTTGGTAAATAACTAACTGTCTTACTTGGTTGCTTTTTAAACAACTCATTTTACTTATATGAATTGTCTTCTTAGACTTCTTAACTCAATGCGATTCATTCAAGTTTCATAATACCCTCTATGACAGCAACAAATTTGTTGATTGGATAGCAAACTGGAGTTTAACATAGATTTGTCATATGGTTTATTTAACAAACTTAAACCTTAGATTAATTTGTTAACATAGGGAATGAACTTAAACCATGGAAAATGTACTAACAAACTTAGACCTAATTAAATGTGATCCTATATTTTGTCTCGGATAAAATATAGTGACCATTACATTAATGTTACATTATAGTAAAAGTTAATATCATAAAGTAATCTTAAAATATTCACAAATTACATCACATAATTTATTTCTTATATTTACCTAAAAAAAATACAAAAATATTAACGTTTAATATAGTGTGATATTACGACTTTAATAACAATGTGCTAAAAATATAATTGTTTCTCAATTTTATCATGTTAAAGAAAACTCATTATTTAATTTATCATATCTACTAATTTGTGAAATCATTATTACAAAAATAAAAATGTAGTTGATAAACATTTGACGACTACATTACATATTACATTATAAATATGATAAGTTTATTTCAACCGTTACATCCTAATTATACACTTCACTTACCAAAATAATTGCGATTGATTTAATTATTTTAATGATCAATTTTTAAAAAAGTAAGGGATTGAACAATTACTCCAATCCAAATATTCAACGACAATTTGCAAAATATTACACAATTTATTATATCTGATATTTATAACATATAAATTATACGTTACACATGATAGGAAAGCGGATTGACAGACACGGCAGTATCTGTCAACACGCTAGTATACATAAAGATTAACATGTTAAAATATATAAAAATTAAACACTTATTTGCATTAATAAAATTTAATATGTATGTATTGATAATGTTAGTATTTTTACGGTGTCAGTAAGTACATTATTCACATTTCACAACAAAAAAATGTATCTCTTAATAATGTAAGTATTTTATATACTATATGTCTATTATTTACTATTTATTTTTAATCATTATTGACTCTTTAAAAAGTAATACAATAAATGATAAATGATTCTCATTGTGTACAAATTTTTACACCAATAATAAACAAATATTAATGTTGTGTTGGCATGCAAAGGTTGATTTTTGTTACACATGGAGCAATCCTCTAGAAATTAAAGATGCCTTAGAGCAATCAACAACTTAAGTGGTTATTCTTAACGGAATAAGAACATTTTTACTCTATTTTTTATTGTGTTATTCTTATTTCCTGACTTTTGTTATTAAATAAAAACAATTTTTGGTTGTTCTTAACCAAAAGAAAGTAAGGTGAGATGTAGATGTTGTGAAAAAATGTAGATGTTATGGGACCCAAATAAAAAATAATAATGTTTGTCATTGTGAGAAAAAAGTAGATGTTGTTCATATTTCATTAGAAGTTATAATAAATTATAAAATAATATATAAAACTCAAATAAGAATGAAAATGTTGTTCTTCATTGGAGATGCTATTAGTTCCCCATTTTTCTTAATTTGGATAAAGAAATCTTTATGATTATGATTAATTATCATAAAGAGGCAAAAAAATGCCATTTATGCACACACCCTTCTGTTTCTACAACAACAAACACTTTTGGAACATACATAATATGACATTCATTTTATTTATTGGTTAATAAACACTAATTTAACAATATGGCAGTTTAATTAAAAAATAACTCCTACAACTATTGCTTTAATTAAGAGAAATTTTGATAAGGTTGAATTAAAAAAATGAAGGATGGTTAATATGCTAATTTATTTTTAAATCATAATTAAATCCTTGCATAAAGTTAAAACCCATTCGATTAGTTAATTAAAAGTCTCTTGATTAAATTAAAACTAGTATCTAGAACAAACCGAAATAATTATGTGAAAATATATCTAACACGTCATATTTAAAGATAAATAATATTTTATTTTTTAGTACAATTGAAAATAATTATTTATGATTAAATTTTAATTTAACTTTTGTAGTCGGCAATTATTAATATTTTGTTACGGGTGAGACATCAATCTCAACATTCTTTACCCTAACCATCAAACCACCTTATAATCTCATTTTTTTGTTGTTGATGGAGGGACACTCAAACTCACAACTTCATACACTTTATTTCTTAAATTATTTCTTTTCACTATCAGATCACTTATGACTTCGTGGACAAATCCAAATTACATAGAATATATCCATCAAAAGTGGTAAAAGAAGAGCCGCCAAAGCAAAGCATGAGAGTAGAAAAGGACTTCCATCAATGTCTTGTTCCTTAGACGCACGCCTGATTTTTGGAACTAATAAATATTCTTTTTAATAAAAGAAAAACAATATTATAAGTCTAAGCGTGAATCTATGTCACCTTATAGGTTTTTCCATTTTTATATAGCATACGTAACTATGATGATTTCTAATTCTATATTTATTTATTTATCTTTGCATCTAACCCGACATAAAATAATTAGTGCTTCCTCTATCATTTACAAACAACCCCTCGTGTGGTCTTTCATTTTGTAATATTTAACTTGTTCAAACAATATTACTTTTATAATACCATCATACACTAAAACAATATTAAGATTTTTCTTGATCAATTTAATTTATGGGAGCAATACTTGTTGGTAAGGGTTGTCGTATACTTCAAAAGAGACCAATTATTATTCATAAAGTGAGAATACATCATTGACAGTACCAAAAAAATATATACATTCTCATATATAGTTATTTGATTATTGTTCAAATGCCTCAAAATTGAAGGGTGTATCATTATCCACTTACCTTTTCAAGTTAAAATTCACATTATAAGGTGGAGGTGGAAATTGGTATAGTGCATATGGGGGACCATTCACCATTCAACTTTTGGGTTGGTAGCTTCTTGGAGGACAAGGCCAAGGGTCGTAGTGATTACCATTATAAAGTGGATATGAAGTAGATAATGGATATAGTTTTTTGATGAAGAAATCTATAGTTGAAGACCTTAAACTTATAACTTATTGAAAATATATTTGCTATATAAATTAGGTACATTAATTTTGTTAGATTTTGCTAGTTAGATAAGTCTTGGTTATGTTCTCATGTGGAAATTTGACCACAATTTAGCCCCTTAGTAGCTATCAAATTTGTCATTTTTGCTTGGACCCAATGCACATTGAAACTTATATTATTGAAAATAATGAATATACATGTGTAGCTAAATTTATTAAGTTGCATGACATGATTTGTGAGTGGAGAAACTTACATCTTCAAAAGTACTTTCTCATTTTCTTATTACTTCTCCTCATTCTCTTTTATACCTTTTATGAGTTAACGAGAGTATCTTAAGAACATTGGTTAAGGATCCAAAATATTAATAATATATTTAAATAACATATTTTTAATTATATACATGAATCACTAATTTCTCCTCATTCTTTTTTTGGTGTTAAGTCTCCTTTCTTATTGGTCTACATAATTAAGAAGCTGAGTAATCTTAAATCTTAATGACAAGATTAAGACATAAGAAACAAGAAAGAAAAGGTAGTTTATGATAAATGACTATAAAAATATGAAGATGGTGACGAAATGGATATGTAACAAAATGGGTAGTGATAATAGAAAGATTGAGAGATAGTGATGTGAGACTTAGAATTTATGGAGAGAAATATGACTAGGATTTGAAAAAATATTAGTTGCCTAGTCTAGATTCAGTGGCACAATTAAATTAAGTCCACGTTCTTAATAACGACATGTCTTTAATTTGAAATTGAAACTTAAATTTTAACATTTTTGGAAAGTAGTATTGTTAATTAGTAGCCTAAGAAAGAATATTGTTTAAGGCTATGAAGCACAGATTCATCAAACACTCTTACGTGTCGGTGTCCGATACGTATCCGACATGGATACGCTCAGATTCGCGAAAGATAAGTATCCATAGAGTATCCAAAAATTAAAAAAATTAAAATAAATAAATAAATATTAAGACACGTATTCGATTCGTTTTCAATAAAATATAAGATATATAGATTTGTTTTTAGTAAAGTATAGGATATATAGATTCGTTTCTAATAAAACAGGATAAGATAGATTCGTTTACATAAAACAAGATAAGATAGATTGTTTCCAATAAAACATGATAACATAGATTCATTTTCATTAAAATATGATAAAATATATTTGTTATGGATGACAATGATTGTAGGATAGATTCGTTTTCATTAAAACAGAATAAGATAGATTTGTTATGGAGGGCAGTGATTTTAAATTTCCATATTTTTTACCTTGAATATTTTGATTTACACTTATAATTTTATCATATTTTATGTGTTTTTATTATTTTATACGCGTATCCCTGAACGTATCGTATCCTGTATTTTAGAAAAAATGCGTGTCGACGTATCGGATACGTATCGTACCCGACACACGTATCAGTATCCGTGCTTCATAGGTTTAAGGATATAAAAATAGAAAATTGACATTGAAAAGTGATACAATGAAGAATTTGGAAAATCTAAAAGTGTACTTTCAAATGCAGATTTTATGTATGATTTCCTTGGAAATTATTTTTATGACACTTCTAAATATCAACATATCATGTATATATTGTGCTATATATGGTTGGTTCCTTTATCTTGGCACATCACAATAATCAGCTTTTGCCATCATAATAATGAACACCATGTGCGTTGTATATTGTAGACTTTCATTCACTTTTTTCTAAGAAACATTATTACCATATTTCATTCACTTGCACAATTATGATAATCATGGTGAGTTTTTAAAATTACCTTTTTGTCTATGTGCTCTGAAAAGACACAGCACAAAACGCGGAACATAGGCTAAAAATGTTTGGGGCCATGCAGTGTGTAATAGGTGTAGCTGTTATGCAATAAATAAATATATATATGAACAAAATAATTCAATTTAATTAATTGCAAAGCTAGGAACAGCAACATTCTCTCCATATTGGAAGGCAAAACCAAAAGGCACTTTGTGTTGAGTGATCAGTTTGCAAGTTGAGAACCTTGCTCACGATCTTTTTGTGACTTGAGTTTTAGAGTAGAAACATCAAAGATTTGAGACCAACTTGTGAGAAAAGTAAATTATCTTTAATATCGGAAGGTCCAATATCGTAGTAGATTGTGACACATGACTTTACAAAAATAACAGTGTATATTTTAAATTATTTTTAAATAAAAAATGTATAAATTATGAAATTAATTTGAATCTCACATTCTAGTATAGGACCCTCCAGTATCAAGGAGGACTCCAATTCACTTGTGAGATGAGTATAAAACATTCGATTTTCTTTCTTTCTTTCTCCAAAATACGAGCAACAAATGTATATACTAAAGTTGAAAGCATATGAACTTACTTTCTTCTGGAAACTTTGGGCATAGGGAACATGTGGTTTAGTTATAGCCCTACATCATTATTCACTTCAATCAAATTTGTTTATAAATTGAATCCATGCAACAAGTTTTAAAAAAGCATACATTTTTTGTCTTTATGTGTTTTTTTGCTAATAAATGAAACTCAAGTCTTATGGCACACACCATTATTGTGCCATGCATGTCTAAAAGTCTTTAAGAACCTTTTTTTAAAATGAATTCTTTAGCAAGATAGATCAAGTTTGTTTGTTTTGTGTTAATTCTTTATTGAAAGCTTTAAACACAAAGAGGACAAATACATTAAACCAACATGAAGCATCTCTTGCAATGTTCACACTTATGTATCATAGTTTATGAAACCAATGACACTATTCGTGTGCTTGCTTAGTGTTAGTGCAACGGAAAGAAATAAGAGAATCTGGTAACGAGGTTCGGTCAATTATGTTTACGTTTTTGGGAGTATCTATGAGGTGTTTCTATTATTAGAGAATAAAGATTACAAGCCCTAGCACACTCATGAACTCAAGTACCCAAGTGCCTATGAGGTGTTTCTATTTTGTACTTATATCTGGTGCACAGTATAATAAGAGATTTGAGTCCAATATATAACATTGATATCATACTCTATCATAATAATAGGCAATGTGAGACTTCATATAATAACATATTTTAAAGTTCCGAACACTTAGTGCTTGTCAACAAATGCTTCTCATATTAAGATATTATTATTCATCACAAAGAATTATATTAGTCAAATTACAAACTTGAATTTCACTGTGTTGATATACTTAAATAAAAATACACTAACACCAAATTGATGTAAACTAATAGCTTTGAAAAAATAATTGCTTCATCTTTATCTTTTAAGTGACTAGCTTGCAATGATTTCATTTTAAGGTCATACTCTGAAATGTATCTTAAACCTGCCACTAGATTCACATTCAACTCTACCTCTCTTCTATCAACTAAACAAGGTTACCTACCCTAAAAAGAACTAATAAATTGGACTTGTGGGCTTCATGCATGTGTTGCTGATTTAGTTTTTGTAAACTAAACTATAAAAGGTTGGTTAAGTTTAGTGGGCCATAGTGAATTAGAAAGCCTGGAGAGTATATTATCAAGTATCTGAAGGCCCAACTAAGTGTTTGGATTATTGGTGAAGACCTTAATTGTGTCCATCAAGAAGCATACACTCTCTAATTCGTACCCTAATGCTACACAAGATTGATACACTATTATTGCATCATCTGATATTTATACATAATCATAATTAACATTAAAAATAATATCAATGAATGATATATTGATTATATAAATTTTTACATCGATGGTGCATAAATATAAAATATTTCTAACACATTGGCAAAGTTAAGTTTATGAAGAAATGTTTCTAACCTTGGAAGTTGGAAAAGTTAAGTTTATTTATGTATGCAGAGTGACAATATAAAGATTTGTATTAGTTTTATTTAAAAGTTAAGGATAATTAAAAATGAATCGTGAATGATGTAATGACAATGTAAAAAACTTTTATACGGTCAGTATATATATATATATTTATTTTTATTCAAAAGTGCAACTTTTTTATTTGAGTTTAAAATCTGTGCACGATCAATTTAATTTTTTGTACAATGTGAGTATACCATCCACCAATGATTTGTATTACTTTTTTTAAGAGTAAATGATAATTAATAAATCAATGATGAATGATTTGCTAACGGTCTAAAAACACTTACACTATCACATATATATATATATCAAATCCTTTCTATTTTTTCTATTTTAGGAGATAAATTTTCCTCTCCTTGTACACACCTGAAGCTCTAAAAGTGAGTGAAATTCACATTTTAATTATGTTTAAACTTCTTCTTATAATTTATTATTTTCCTCTTAACTCTTAAGCACTCATTCTCATTCATAAAAATTCCCATTTTACCAACCTATTCAACTTCCAACACTTCCTTCCGCAATTTTATCTTCGTAACTGAATCTCATTGGAAAAATTAACATCGATTTTCGTCTTCATTTTTTTGCTGTTTATGAACGATTAGGTTGTGATTTCGGAGCAAAATTCGCGTTGAAGAAGAAGTTAAAGGAAAATGTTCTTCAGCGGCGATCCATCGACTCGTAAGCGCGTTGATTTAGGTGGTCGCAGCTCGAAGGAAACGGACCGAAAGAATCTTCTAGAAAAGACGCGATTGGAGCGGAATCGCCGCATGTGGTTGCGCCAGCAGAACTCTGCTGCACTCATAATTCAGGTTTTCATGCTTCTCATTGCACTCATTTGTAGAACTGTTTAAGTTTCTATTTAAGTTTGGTAGATGGTGGAAATTAATGCATTTTTGTAATAATTGATCCCTATATAGTGTCACGTACTATAATTGATCCCTATATAGTCGAGTCTCACACTTAGTGAAGTCTGGAGATGAAACCGGAAATATGAGTACAAAATTAGAAATAGAACATAATAGGATGAATAAGTTAAAAAGTGCAATATTTTAGTTAAAAATGGATCCAAATAGAACATAACACTATGTTCTGATCTGTTTTGTCCATCTGTCAAACGCTAGCGAAGTTTCCTTTTGTGGTGATTTTGTATATAATTGATAAAAGATAACTACTATGTTGAGATTGGTAGGAGCAGAGGACTGAATAAAAACTGAGTCAAATTCCATTTAATTATAGATGTAATGGAAAGAGGCCCAAATTTGGACATTATTCTGTGTTAAGAGTGTTGAAACTGTTTCATTAGTTTGCAGCCAACAGCTTTAACTTTTGGGAGAGTTGGTTCTTCATACAGCCCAACTTGAGAACACTAGAGAGGTGCACAAACATTGCATTGCATGAGTGTCTTGCAAAATTTTAACTGTTTCTTGTTACAGAAATGCTTCAGAGGGAGAAAAGTTGTCAGAACTGAACAGTCTAAGTTGCGAGAGAAATTCCATAAATACTATGGGAAGAACCTGTTGAAGTTAGACAGGTGAAATTTGATTGTTATGCTTGCAGTGTTGCATAAAAGCAATTCGCTTCCTTTCACTCTAAGTTTTCTGATGTATTTAATTTTAGTATGGTGTTACTCAAACATTGCACCGCTAAACTCAAATTAATACTGTGTTTTGTACGTTCAGGAATGCTTTTGGTCCAGATTCCGATTTCCTCTGCCAGTTCCTCTTTTTCTTTAATGCCAAAAATAATGATGACTTTTTAGTTCTTGTGCAAATTTGCCGATTGCTTCAACAGTTCGCTCAAGAGTGTGGTAGTTATTACTCCATTTTGCCATTGTTTTTGCAGTCTATTTTCTTCTATTGTGCCTGGTTATATGTTTTTCAGCTATATTCCCTCCGTTCTATATCTTTTGATGTTAAAGGTTATACACAGTTTAAGAAATCATTAGATTATGTAATTTACAAATCAGAACATCTATTCTTTACATTCAATCTATTCCCCCACCAAGAAACATTCGTAATAACCAAACAACAATAAAAGAAGAAAAAAATCCAAAACTTATCCCATGAGCTGGAGTCTATTACATGGATTAATTGACTCCATTCGACACTATCAAAAACCAAAGTTTCAGTAAAATAATTTACAGGAATTTTTTTCCAATGGTTTCTAATTTCACCTATTTTTTATGTTATCCTCAACCCTTTTAATCGAAATATCTTCCATTTGACCAACTTTCTCATTGGAGTCCATTGTCTTCTTGTCAGATTATTTATCCACCTTATGTGAGTTTACGGCATCTTCCTTGCAGTAGGTGTTGCTCTAACACTGTACTTGCCTTGGATACACTGATTTCTAATATTATATTTTATTGTATCTCTACTTATTCACCTCAACATTCCTATCTTTGCTGAATTTGATATTTTTGCCCTTGCTGGCATGTCAATTGAATTGACTGACATTCACTACCGTAGAGCATCACTGCCCCTATAACTATCAGGTTGAATTTCCAACGAGTTCAATAGGCATTTTGCAATCATATATTGCGCACGAAGCATTTCTCCATCATATCCACCCATTTTTAATCTTATGTGTGAGATGGATCTAAGACTTCTGAATTATCCAACTTGTGATATAGTGGACCCACAATTTCCCACCTTCAACATATTGAAGATGAAAAGAATAAGTAAATTCTAATTGTGTTTATTTAGCTTGCATCTTATAAACTCCATCTTACTTCCACTTATTTGAAAATTGAAAACCCTTTGGTTTCAGCTAATATTTAGAATTTACTTATTCTGCTGACTCCTCAACGAGGACAATATCATTAGCGAAATAGTGAGCATCAAGTTTTCTACTATTTTATGTACGAGTAAGTACATATAATATATAATTGTTCATTTTAACTACATGCATCTAATGCTAACGTTTTTATTTCTTGTGCTTTTTAGAAGAAATGCAATTTGATTTTTTTGTAGGTATATGCCTGCATCTCCTGTTGTTTCTGTAAGTTTTACTTGTGCATGAAACTAAATGTGTACAATTAAAATTACACAACAGATGTTGTGAGACTTTTTGCTGGTGTGGATTATGCTTCCACATGTGCTTCGGTGAACTATCGAGTGAAGGAGTTTGTATATACTTGTATTCATGCCATGCATCAGAATAGGTTGGATTCGTGTCCTTATTTTAAATTAAGCATTTTCAGGCCTTCTAAATTTTCTTCATATATTTTATTATTTTATGCTCAATGCTAAGTTGAATATAACTTTTAGATGGTATTGACCATGTTACCAAATCCTTCTAATCATCTTGAATTGCTTAGGATAGTAATTTGTTGCCATTTAATAGAACCAGAAATCTCTAAAACTTTCACTCGAATAATGAAAAAATTTAAGCAAATGCCTAAATCCAAAAAAATTAAGCTTACAGATCCCAAATTTCAAGAATGAAGGTTTCTGTCTGTACAACATTTAAAATTAGAAGTAATCCAAGTCACAAACTATATAAAACCGAGCATAGCAGATAAGTATATAAAGAAAATAGTGGGGTGAATGATGGAAATAACATTACATTTCAACTTTCGGTAGTTTGATTCCTGCTAGAGGCTATAACCTTGTGATCCTCAACATTAGAAAATAAGGAGGAAATGTGTGTATTGTAGAGAGAGTAAATTGCATTACTGGTCGGGTGAAATCGAAGAAGATGAAGGAACACTGAGACTTAACATGGGATGTAGCAGCAGTGAGGGAAAATGTGAAATTGGTACACAAATCTGGTTGGGTGAACTGATAGGAAAGGTTAAAATTGGATCTACAACCTGAAATTGCAGGTTGTCTTCCCCGAAGCGTCATTCCGTCCTGTATTGGCCCTGAAACACTTTTTTCCCGCACGAAATCGTTCATCATGAAAAGTGTTGAATCGTGTGATCCTGTGATTCAGCTCACGCTTGATTACCTGTAGTCTTCGGCTCTGTATCTGCTGCAGCCTCTCTATTGAATTGGCATCCCTCAGTGTCCATCTAGTGTGGGCCTCTAGGTGGTTCTCAGCTGTTCCAGTCTTAGTTTGCCTTAATAATATATTTCTGTTTGGTATATAAAATCTTTCTATTTCTACCCCTTTTCCAGTATTTGTTCCACTTGCTTATTTAGTTTCTCACTGGACAGAAATCAGTTGAAGGATCAGCTTTTATCGACTCCAGAGGAATCTACTACATCTACTATTCCTTTATTGGAAGTTTTAGTGTTGTTGTTAGATGCCAAACTGCCATGGGGCTGTAAGGTAGTAGGATATCTCTGTCAAAACAATGCTTTCGGCCTACTTAGACAGATCATTCTTACCGAAAAGGTAATATTGACATCCATTTTTCTTTGTCGATTTCTCTGTATCCAGTAAACTAGCCCCTTTTGATGCATATTTAAGGGAAAATTACAGATTAGGATATTGTGGTAAATATTTTTATACTTTATGATAACTAATCTGGAATTATTAATCAGGTCATTTCGCGGCCCACAAAAAGTAGGTCATTAAATTGGCCAAGTTGTTTTTAACCATTCTAAACTGTAGATATGTTCACCATGATATCTTAAATTGTAGTTATGTTCTTTTTTTTATTGTCTTGTGGAGCATGTCTTTCCGAATTTTAACCTCTGAAGTTTTATTCAGGACAAAGAAAGATCATGTGTGTGTGTGTGTATATATATATACTTGAAACTAAATGTAGCAAGTTTGAATTTTAAGATGTGTTTGTTCAATTGTAAATTTTATAAGGTGGTTATTATTTTCTTACCTAAAAAATTGTGGTTGGTATTTATTGTGGGCTTGGCCTGACATGATTTGACTCATAAAGCCCATTTGGAAACCCGGCAAATTTTAAGGATTTCTGATCTGGTGAAAACAGAGTTTGAGTTATGAAATGTATTTAGACATTTATGTTTAACTTATTTAATAATTTGAGAGATTATTATGTGTTTGAGAAATATGTGAAGTTGGGGATCAGTAAGGGCAATTGTATTTAGCTTAACTCTGGTTTCATTTCCTATTTTTGTTGTAAAAAACTTGTTTTTAAGAGGCTTCACATGACCAAGTATATTTAACTTGAGAGTTGAGACGAATGCCATTAAAATGGATGCATCTCTCTGATACTTTTGCCTTTTAATATTTTGATAAAAGAAGGAAATGTTGTTATAAAGATAGTAAAAAGAATAAAGCTTGTCTGGGATTAGATACTCGTATAATATGGAAAAGGAGAGGAAAGAAAACTAGGAGACAAAGTTGGTAAAAAAATGCAAATAAGCTTTCTAATGCATATATTAGTAGAATGTGTTCTGTCATCTTTCCCTTTTCTTCTTCTCTGGTGTTCTTTTGTCATGTTTCCCCCCTCACCCCAAACCCTGATTCTTTGCATTTATTGGGGGTATGAGGTTGCCATCGGTCATCAAGTTCACCATTAACCCTCAGCCAGTCCAACTTCTGGGATCACATGTCCCTTAATGCTACCTTTGAGACTCGTACTGTGTTTTTATTTTAAATCAAAACTTCGTACATTTATTACCGGTAGCTGATGTGTTTGAAGAAACTGTCATTCAATATATACGTCTGTGTTATCCTATTTTTTTGTAATAATTTATTTAGTTAAGAAATAAAAGACCGGTGGATCAAATATATAATTAAAACTTGTATTGTATCCATGTTATTATGTTTGTCTGACTCTTTTTATTTTTATCATTTCATATGATTTTCCTTGAATCTATTATATCCTATTCATGATTCATTGCATAAATGAATAAAATACATTAATGCACTACTTCAGGATAATGCAGGCAATTATATTGACATTGGAAAAGGGTCATCATTGGAACGCGTACTTACCATTGTAATGTGTCACATTGGTCAGAAGCCATGCATCTGTTCACATATTGATCCAAGATATAGCTTCTCATCGCAGATCCTTACAATTCCTTTCTTGTGGCATGTTTTTCCAAACTTAAGACAGGTATTTGTTGAACTGATTTTCTTTGACAGGTTTCCTTTATTATCTGATAAGTAGAAGTTGAGTCTTGAGGGAGGTATTAGTATTGGCAATCTGGGTCGCCCTACCTATACAATGCCTGTGAAAATTAGGGTAGGCGCGGGTATGCCCATTCAATAAAACGACATGAAATGTCACGCCCTGCCCGCCTTAAATGCAAGCAGGGCTGACCTGCGTGCCGCCCACACATAACTACAGAATTAAAAATAATGAAAAATCCCTTGAAAATCGAAAAAAATATAAAATTAAAAAGAACAATTGCACAAAGGAATGCAATGATATTCATATTTATCTTTTAGCATTTATATGCCATTATTACTTAAATAATGTGGTTTTTTAATAATGCACAGCAGTAAGCCCACCTTGTCTGCGGCAAAATGGACACAAATCACATGCCCTGCCTGCCCAAAAATGCAGACGGCCCCCACAGGCAAATCCCAAATTGCCAAACTACGATTAATATTAATGATTTTATCTGTTTTATAAATTTCTAAATATTAAGGGTAAACTAACGAACTAGGGAACATGATATACAATTCAAAGGACATACAAAATTAATGTAGAAACCTTGGATGATGAGTTTCATAAGAAACAAGTGAAAGAATGTACTCTTCTACCACGTCATGAATTTTACTTTGTGAATTTTAACCCCCTTTAAACTTCCTTCCATTTCTGTGTTGAAATATGCAAAATATAGTTAAATATACCTTGTATGATTCCTTTGCACCAATGGATAGCCCTTCAATGTACACTCAAGTGATATATAACCCTGCAATCCCTTTTTGGATACTCAGGTTTTTGTAACGCAGGGCCTCGGCGAACATTACTTTCGCCAAATGGCAACATTTGTGCCAAACCTGATAAGTTTTCTACCTAAGGATGTATCAGATGAATTTCCTAGCTATGCCTGCTTGCTTGGAAATATATTAGAAACTGCTGGAATTGTTTTGTGTCATCCGAGCTGTTCATTTTATATGGTAAGGAGATTATTCCCTACAATATGCCTTCTGTTATTTTCGTCACATGGTTGACTTGCTTCATGTATCTTACCTGAGGACTTCTCTAAGTCAAGGATTGGTATATTGATGGATATGCATTACATTTAATATTATTGTTTACCCACCTTAAAAAAATAGTTACTTTTAACTTTAATTAAAAAGGAAATGATGTGCTATAAATTTGTTTACAGGGAAATGATGATTTCATCTTGAGTTAACTTCCATATTTTTTTAGATAAGAAGGTTGCCGAGTTTACTTAAATATTGTTTTAGTTAAGAAGATTGTTTTATGAAGGGAGAGAGAAGAGAGTACAAAGGAAACGATACCATTCTACTAAATAAATATTATAAGAACATTCTTCCAAAAAACAGTAGACAAGATAGAGTTGAATTTCTTTTCAGATATCTCTTGCTTCATATGTGCACTGCTTAATACATGTGCATAACTATGATTTGTTCCTTTTCAGACTGTAGACCTTGCTGCTGTTACTGCATTCTTGCTGGAGGCACACCCATCTCTGAAAGCATCTAATAGCAGGGAAAGTATGTTCTCTGATCATGTGCAGAAGTTTTATTGTATTTAAAATTTTCTTTTTAAGTTCTTTTATTGAACAATATCATCATTCTTTTATTCTTTTATTCTCTTAAGCACTGTGAAAACTGCACATTGCCATCACAGCCTGGTTCTAAAAGAAAGTAGCCACCTTCTGAATTAATTAGACCATTTTTAAGGGCTAATTAATTAAACTTGAACGTAATGCATCCTGCTTACATTGCTTCACATAATCATCATTAAAATTATCATTTCTTTAGTAAAGTGATGGGTTCCTCATTATTTATAATTTGTTCTTAATCTGGTGAGTGGTCAGATTCTATGATTGCTGAGGATGATATGGCTGGCGATGATGAAGTCATGGAAGTAGCTTTGGATAGGAAATTGGAGCAACAGATTTGTGGTGCCATAGATACTCGCTTCCTTCTGCAACTGGTATACCATATTGCAGTTAACATTTGTGTGTAGAGTATCTTTGGAAAATTTATTCAACATTTTGAAATTTGATGGAGAGTTCTGATTTCTGGACATACGCAGACAAATATATTATCTAGACATATTTCATCTACCAATGGTGATAATGGGCCAGATGATAGGGAGGTTGTAGCTGTTGGTGCAGTTTGTGGGTTTTTATATGTTACCTTCAACAAATTGCCACTTGAAAGGATTATGACTGTGCTTGCGTACAGAACTGAACTTGTTCCTATGCTCTGGAAGTTTATGAAGCGGTGCCATGAAAATAAAACATGGTCATCTTTGTCTGAGCGGCTGTCACACCTCTCAGGTGATGCACCTGATTGTTTGTTACCCCTGGCTGTATTCTGTCCCGTCTACAAGTAAGACTCTTGTTATGTTGATTGGTTTAATAAATACCTGTATTGATGTGTGAATTGTCAACATATTCTGGTTTGAGCTTGATGGCTGAAGTGTACCTACCCTATTTTTCTTTTATAAGGCATGTGCTTATGATACTTGATAATGAGGAATACTATGAGCAGGAGAAACCATTATCACTGAAGGATATAAGAAGCCTCATCATTCTATTGAGACAGGTAACCTTTTGGGATGGGTTTTTTTTTATTAAGAAAAATTATTGACGATGTTGTGGCTGAATTCCTTACTCCCTAGGGGGAAAATGTTCATTACTTCATTAATGGATAGCTGAAATGGAATTTTACTTTCTTGCACCTTAAGCAAGACCCAAATAAGGAGTGTTGACTCTTTGCAATTGTGTAACCCCATACGAGTCCAGTGAACTTGAGTATGTTATATTTTGGAAAACTGGTCGCCCTGTATTGTAAAGCTGTCTAAGGTTTGTGCAAAAATGCTCCATACATTTATCCTTCTTTGCAGTTACAGTTAATTCCAGTCAGCTGCTGTTTCTGCAGGTTCTGTGGCAGCTACTGTGGGTGAATCATACTTCATCTGCCAATTCGGTTAAATCTGTTCCGGTTAGTATATCTAGTAAAAGGCAGTCTGTTGAAGCCATTCAAAAGAGGGTTAGCATTGTAGTCTCCGAGCTCCTCTCGCAGGTAAACACTGTCGCAGTAGTTGTATATATAGTTCCACATTCCTTTTCCTTTAGACTTAGAAGCTATTATGAAATCTGTGTATGTTTAAGGGCATCTCTTAGTGATTCACTTTGGGATGGGTTTATGTTTATGGCTTCTGTGGTGTTGTGCACTGACTAGTTTAAGGGAGTTTATATTTCTAATATGCAACGAGACTGGACAGCCTTACTGCCTTTTTTGTTCTTTTTGTGGTCATGTTTTGAATATCTTGACTCTAAAAAATTACCATATGCATGAATTGTTTTTCTTTTTGTTTTCCTGACTTGCCTTTTGAATGTCTCCTCATAGCTGCAAGACTGGAACAATAGACGACAGTTTACATCCCCCACTGACTTCCATGCCGATGGAGTGAATGACCTTTTTACCTCTCAGGTACTGTCTGTACTGTTAATTTTTTAGGCAATATGAATGTGAATTCAATTTGTTAGTTGTACAACTGTATTTCCACAGGCGGTGATAGAAAACTCACGAGCAAATGAAATTTTGAAGCAAGCGTCTTTCTTGATACCATTTACCAGCAGGGTTAAAATATTCACAGTAAGAATGTCCCTCAAATATTATTTTATTTAGATATGAGTTATCTTGTACTTAATAATTTACAATGAATTGCAGTGAGCTACTCTGGAGGTTTTGCATATCGTAGTTTATCACTAGTGTGTTTCTTATGCTTGACTACCTTCTCTATTTATTGTTTTATCAGTCACAAGTAGCTTGGCCAACCCAACCTAATGGAACTAAGGCTTGGTTGTTGTTATTGTAGTCACAACTAGCTGCTGTTAGGCAAAGACATGGATCTCAATCTGCATTTACTAGAAACCGGTTCAAAATAAGGCGAGATCATATTTTGGAAGATGCTTATAATCAAATGAGTCAATTGCCAGAAAGTGATCTTCGAGGATTGGTAATTTACTTTTCTAAGACCTGCCCTCTCATTTATAGACCATTCCCTGCTTTCTTGTCTTCAGGGGAACTAATAATTCATTCTTTTATACAATTTTCAGATTCGTGTGAATTTTGTCAATGAATTTGGAGTTGAAGAGGCTGGAATTGATGGAGGTGGCATATTCAAAGATTTCATGGAGAACATAACTCGTGCTGCCTTTGATGTGCAGTATGGCTTATTTAAGGTGACATCCATGTTCTGCTATTGTTCATGTATCATCTTTTGTTAAAGATAGAAAAACCAATCATGACCTCTACCAAATATCTTAAGCTTTTAGGAGATTCTGTCATTGTCAATGTGATAGTAGTACTTCGAATATAGTAACCAAGCTTGAGCACCAAAAGGAACCTCGTTGGTGTATTCATGCGTGAAATATGGTTGTATTGGTGAGTTTGGATTGTGTAACTTCAGAAAGAGTGAAGTGAAGAGAGAATTATAGGAGTTAATGTTATAGCTGTTTTCTAATGTATGAAAATATATCTGCACTATCATGTCAGATAACTTAAGCAACCAAATATTGATATTATGTCACTAATGATTCTAAGGAAGTAAATAAGCTTTGAAGTATTGAAAGATCCTTTATACTCCTTCATCAACATTCTTTAGGTTCTGTTTGGAATCATTAAAATTGGGTATGATTTAATTTAAAATTAATTGTCATGTTTGGAACCTATTGTAAAGAAATATGATTTGTAAATCAATATGTTTGAAATGCTTAAAAATGAAATCCATTCATTTTATTTTAGTATTTTACTTTCTTTCCCTTAATTTTAGCATGTAAATTGGGAAAACGTATCATATTAAGTTATAAGGTTAAAATAATTGAAACATGAATCAAACCAAATCCATTCAAAGCCAACAAAAAAATGTTGGATTTCGAAGTATATAGTACACAACATACAAAGGCTTTCAGAATCAGGTCAAGTCAATTAGTGTTTTAAAAATTTTCAAACACAACTTCGTTTATAAATCAAATCATTTCCTAAAATAAGTAAATCCGAAATACTCTGTTATTTATACCTTGTAATTTATTCATTTTTGACATGCCGAATGACAATGTATCCAGGAAACATCGAATCACCTACTGTATCCTAATCCTGGATCTGGGATGATACATGAACAACATCTCCAATTTTTCCACTTTCTTGGTACACTTCTTGCGAAGGTATGCCCCCTCACATAGACACGCGCGCTTGTGTCCCTCAATGTAGTGTGGCCTTTTGCATAATGACTGAATGTACTGCTCCATCTATTCTATCGTCATCTGTCGCATGGTTTGATTTAATTGACTAGCATCCTTTTCTTACTTTCATTGTGTTTGATTGGGACCAAACTTCACTCTTGCAAATTACATTTGCAGGCTATGTTTGAAGGGATTCTGGTTGATATACCGTTCGCTACATTCTTTTTAAGCAAACTGAAACAAAAGTAAGATTTATTTGTTTGCTTTGGCTAGTTATTTTCATTTAAGTTGATGTTGTTGGATGCTCAAACCCTGAATTTTAATGCATTGGTTTAGTCATTTAATGCTGCTTTTTAATGATGTGAGACCCTGATTTACTAATGGGAGTATGGGACTTGATAGCATTCATGCAATTGGTAGCTGGTGGTGGTTGATTTGAATCTCAAAATGAATTGGGTGTATGCACTTCCAATAGAAGTGCATGTCCATGCCCATTAACTATTTTCTGTAAGAGATGGCAGCATATCAGTTGTCTCTGTATCTTTAAAGGTCCGTTTGTGTCATATTAGGATTTTAGAGATTGTCATGCTGTAGGAGGATGTTACACTTCTTGCTTTATTACACCTTTTATTTCCTTTTTATCAGGCACAACTATTTGAATGACTTGCCTTGGTTGGACCCAGAATTATATCGTCATCTTATCTTTCTAAAGGTAATATTAGTTCTCTGGCTTTCATTTCCATTCATCTTCATTCTCGAGTAAGATTTTTTTAGGGAATGTTCATTTTTGTCATTCAAAGATTGAATGTTATCACATTGGTCATCCATTTATTAGTGACATCAAAATGGTCCTTTCATGGTGATCAATACCATAAGGTTTGTCTTTTTTGGGGACTAATTTGATGGAATTAATTGACATTGGAGGACTAGTTTTATGCACTTATATGGAGTTCCAACAACCATTTATATCTTTGGAGAACCAAGTGGGCTTTTACTCATTACTATTCACATCTAAATGAACAAGAACAAGATGGGTCACTTAAAAATATCTCTTTCCTAATTGCTAGGTAATTTACTTATGATAGTTACTTGACTGGAACTTACTTGACCTGAAAAGATTTCACATAACATAAATCAATGGTTCATGGTCATACTTGCATGTATTTGCTGAAGAAAACTATCATAACTATGTGACTTCACACAAATTTGTAGAAAAATGCGCAGCACACCATTGTTGTTTAGACTAGTTTATACACCACCCAGTGTTAATCTAAAAGTGATCACTATTTTATATTAAGTTACTTACTACTTGATATTAAGGTAATAGATTACTTGTAAGTGATACAAGTTTGGGGAACAGGTGATAGATTACTTGTTGGGCATCATCTATTTTCTTAATGAGTGTCTCAAAATTTCCCCCTGTTATCTGCTGTGACTAACAGCATTATAAGGGTGACATCTCGGAGTTGGAACTGTACTTTGTCATAGTAAACAACGAATATGGAGAGCATATAGAAGAGGAGCTGCTTCCTGGGGGAAAAAACCTACGCGTGACTAATGATAATGTTATTACTTTTATCCATCTTGTAGCCAATTATCGCTTGAATTTTCAGGTAAAGTAAAAAAAAATTGAATGGCATTCTTACAAATAAATTCTTGTACCCATTACATAACAAAAATAATGATGCTTTCAGATGCGTCAACAAAGTTCTCATTTCCTGAGGGGTTTTCAGCAACTCATTCAAAAGGATTGGATTGATATGTTTAATGAGCATGAACTCCAGGTATTGCTATCACCTGACCCTCTCTAAGACCTCAAATGCTATGCTTTGCTCCAGTTCTTTACTTTAATTCTTTCTCTTGCATGGCAGTTTTAAGGATCTTTTTCAACAGCTAGATGCTTATTGTTTTATTTCTGTATGCCATAATATTTGCTTTCCACTGCTAGAGGGTAGTGATTATTTTGTCTGTAGCTGCAAATTATGTTGTTAATAATTTGTAATTATATAGTGAAAAGTATGTGTTGACTTTGCCTTCGCTGCTATGTTTTTATCTATCCTGAGCGCAGCCTTTGTTTTTGGTTCTTGCTATCTTTTCTTCTTGCTATGGTGCTTTTGGACGATATATTTCCCCCATTTTGCATTGTGAAGCTTCTACAATTGTGTAAATTGGAAAAACCAAAGCTAACAACATAAAACATGTTAAGGTTTATCTCAAAACGAATTGGTAATGAGAGGAGTAGCCCAACATGTATTTAAACCATGCCTAAGAAAACAAGGTAGGCGAAGTGGGACTTACTTCTCAACATGCTTCCTCCACAAAAGTCAATCCTAAAGAACATCTTTGACCCAGAACTAAAGAACATCTTTTGGCCTATGACGACAACCAGAGAGAAGTTGAGCTATGACTCTGATATCATGTTAAGATTTCATCTCCAAATTAATTGACAATGAGAGGAGTAGCCTAACAGGTATTTATATCAATCCTAAGAGAACGAAGCAAACAATGTGAGACTTACTTCTCAATGTGCCCCCTCAATAGAAGCATGTCGACTATGAAGCACCAATACTTATATCCTTCACGCATTCATATCTGATATGTAACCGATACTAATACTATCTGACACTTAATCTATACGTATCCATAGAGCGTCGAAACTATTTTTTTTTTAAATAAATTATAATTCCGATACTTTGTGGTACTCTTAATATGTTTTTTGATACCTCTTAGACACCCAAACTATCATACAAGAGCATTTTAAGAAGGAGAAAAACAGAAATGCATAACACAAGCATTTAAATAGAAGAAAAAAACATAACATTCAATCTACCAAATAGGCTTGTAGTGAGAGAAAAAAGGACAAAACATGTGTATTATATAGAGAAGGAAGAGGAAATGCTTCTGCATAATGTTGATCATGACTTAAACGAGATTGATACTATTCTTATTTGTGGGCACTAAGCAAGGATTTCTTATGAAAATATGATTTTCTGATTTAGAAGAAATATATTTTTTATTTGGAATTTCATAACAACAATTATATGTTTCTTATGTTTAATGACTTTTATGCACACATTTTATATGTATCCCAAATGTATCATATCCTGCATTTTTGCATATCGACGTATTAGATACAAATTGTATCATATACTCATATTGGTATCAGTGTTTTATTACCTTTTGGACTAGGCGAGGAGTTACCTTTGACCCATCTTGACTAAATGACATATTTTAGCCAATGACAACTGGATAGAAGTTGTCATCTTATTTAATATCTGTACTGTTTTTTCCTTTTCAAATCAAGGGGTAATTGTGGTTCCTTCTTTATTGTAATTGAGTTTAAATCGTGTATCTCCTTTTTTGTTACTATTGTGGCATGGATTGTATCAATTGAAACTTCATTTTATATTTTTCAATTATTCCGGTCATCATACACAGTTAATTTTTTTTTTTGGTTGCCTCAAATTGTTACTAGTAGTATCTCAAGCCACTTTGCAATTTCTTTTGAGCTTGAAGCTATGCAAATGGTATCATTATAGTCGTATAGCCGAAAATCGGGGCGCGGCAACTAGAATTTTATTATGCTATAGCTAATAGCCAATGTTGTTTCTATCAAATCTCTTATACACATAAAGTAGCAAAAGGCATTTGCTAATATGAATTTATTTGCTGACACTTTGAGCTTCATTGGTTTGCTAATTTTGTTTTATTTTTTACTGCCAAGTTTTGGGTTCAGTATACAAGACTACGTTTAGTTCTCCTAAATGCTTTTAGCATCTGTTATTGTGTCTGGATGTTCTTTTTAAAAAAAATGTGTTTGGCTGTGATAATACCCAGCTTGCTTGACATCATTTTTCCCCACAGCTTCTGATATCAGGTTCACTTGACAGCTTGGATGTTGATGATCTGCGGTTGCACACAAACTATGCTGGTGGCTATCATGGTGTAAGCCCTCTAGCATTTATGTGGATTTAGTCGGCACACAATTCTTATGTTAGTTAGATATATTTTCAACAAGTTTGAGTAATAGAGAGACTAGATAATTATAGACATTTTACTACTTGACTATGTTCTTTTCCCACAACACATCGGAGAATTTGGGGTTTTGTTTCCTTTAGTGAGTTTTCTTGAAATTCTTGCTTCCAGATCTTCACTCTCCTGCCTTTGGTGGTTCCATCATGACAAGTATATTTGGAAGTCAAAAGTTCCCTCTTAGGTCAAGAGTGATTTGTCCGAGTAGCAGTTTAGACTAGGATTAATAGTAATACAATGTCTTGCCTCTTAGACACATTGCATTTCTTTCCCTTGATGTGTGTTTTGTGCAGTTTTAGGCTTTTAGCTCAATGAGGAATGTAGTAAACCATTTAGGTTTTTCCACCGTGTCCTTCATCATTGGATCAATTTTTTGATATTTCATTTTTACGGTTTTGGTGAAAATGAGGAGGCAACATTTTGTGGCAGTGTGAGCAATTCTTTGGGGCTTAGCATTTGGTTGGAGTATAATGCTCGGATTATTAAGGGGGCATATCTGATCTTCTTAATTCTTAAACCTGTTACAGGATAAGGTTTAGTTTTTCTTCTTTTGGTGGATGTTTCAAGTAAACTGCCATCTCCAACATACAGAGAGATTGGGAAGCTTTGCTGTAATGTTGTGCTTTTCTTGTTCTTTTTTCGTTTCTTCTAAATTGGAGGTAATCTTAATGGATATGATTTATGATAGAGTATCATGATACCGTTCGATTCATATAGCCAATCCCGCCTAGTTACAGTAAGGCTTGGTTGTTGTTGTATTGGAGGTTATCTTATCATCCCCTCAATTTTAATTTTTCTCATTTCTCTTCAATAAAACATTCACTATAGAATATATAAAAAGTTTGTTGATTCAGTTGGTATGTTTTTTCTTTTGCCACCTGTCTAAATACGATTGCATTCTCAACGTTCATGTCATGATGAGGGAGGGGCCAACCCACCCTATAGTTTTGAGCAGGCTTTATTTTTATTGACTCATGAATTCTCTAACGTATGATATTATGTTGTCTGATAGGAGCATTATGTGATTGAGATGTTATGGGAAGTTCTCAAAAGCTTTTCATTGGAAAACATGAAGAAATTTTTGAAGTAAGAGATGCATAGTTATAAGATTTAGTGGCTCTTTTGTATGACATTTCTTAATACGGATAAAAATTCATCAACTTTACAGGTTTGTGACAGGGTGCACTCGAGGACCATTGCTTGGATTCAAATATCTTGAGCCTTTGTTTTGCATACAAAGGTAAATGATGCTGCAGCAATTATGTTCTGATATCCAGTACTAACATTAAATTGATTAAACTTTCCCTTGATTTTTTATTCCCCCACCAATTGTTGTATATTATTTGATACACAAAAGGGTGACAGCAAAATCTCTGGTGTCTCATGTAGGACTGGGGGTAATGCTTCTGATGAAGCTCTTGATCGCTTGCCAACTGCAGCTACTTGTATGAATCTACTCAAGCTTCCACCTTATAGAAGGTTTGCCCTCATGCTAGCTTGTACTTGGGATATATTCATGGAATTATGTTTTTGTGCTTACTGTTGTAAAAGTCCAAGAGAGGGAAGAATTGAAGATGTAAGAACTGATAAGGCTGGCAGGAGTTCTTATAAAAAAGATAATACTGACATGAATAATGAGAAATTCTGTTTTGTCAATTAACAATAAATTGGAAAATCAAATGCTGAAGGGATCCACTTGCACACCAATTGAAACCGTTTTTCACTTGCACTCACTTCCAGTCGATGAATTGAACTATAGAAATTGTCACCACCGTGGTCGAAATAAGATCTACAGTTGAAAGTGAGTTCAAGTGAAATTATTGTTTACATGAGTGTATGTCGATCCCTCATTTGTGAAAGAATTTGCAAAAAGCTAGCTACATTTGAAACTATAATTAATTGAGAGACCATCAATGACTTTGATTGAGATTCTTTAGATGTGTGACATTCCTCTCTTTTTCCTTTCTATTGGACTTTCTGGGCATCAATTTCTGGAATAGGATATCCATTTCTGGACTATCCTATTATATTTCTTATATTTACCCCTGCAAGAAATAAATGGATTCTTGTTATGATGTGTATGTGAATGTTATATATCAAGTATGAATGTGCTAGTGTTACATTAACCTGCTTTTTTGGTAATTTGTGAAGTTTTCATTTGTTAACTATTTTCCCTGACATTAACTTTGAGTGCAGTAAGGAGCAAATGGAATCTAAATTACTGTATGCCATAAATGCCGATGCTGGCTTCGATTTGAGTTAAAAGGAGGCAGTGCAATTTACCATATGTTTTGGTTACATGCAGCACATAGAGAACAAATTATCTGATGGTATAATGAGATGTGGGCATAGAAATGTCATGTGTATATATTTATATCTTGCCCATGTGTCAAATGTAAATGTACCTAGGATATAAATTTATTTTTTGTAAAATGTACTTTTCAGCATGTTTTTTTGTACTGATTGCATGATCATATTTTTGTAAAATATAGGTAGAGGATGAGTCTTGGTGCAGTGGTAAGGCGCTTATCCTGAGATTTGAAATCGTGAAAACAATATCTTCGCTTATGGAATAAGGTTATATATAGTTATCATTTCTAAATTTCACTAGATGGAACTCTAGTGCACTTGGCTAGGATAGGGATGTTTTGTTTTATTCCCACCTCACTATGACTTCCTACTCCATTTGACTTTAGCAAAACAGAATTGCATATGAAATACTAACCTTTTGAAATATTTATAAAAATTTCAAAATTATAGAAACATGCATAAATAGGCCCTTATTCCATGACTATAGAAACTTACCAAAATTTGACTAAATGATATAAACCTTTGGGAAAGTGCATTTCTTATTTGTAAAAAAACATTTATGTTCTAATTTTCTGAGACATTATAAGTTAAAAAGATAATGACATTGTGATAGCCTTATTCACTATTGGGTAGGGGGTGAATAGGATTGGATTCTATTTTCTCACTTTGCTTGCTTTGATCGTGATTAGACCAATAAGATTGGGTTTCATTGGGACTAGGGTTGGGTTTAAAAATTAGACTTGATCAATATTTAGGGTCGGATAGAGTATAACCATTAATTGGTTTCGTCTCATTGTTATCTACTTTTCAGGTTTGTATGTGTTTCTATTTAATTATGTATAGAGTAATGACATATATTTGGTTGAAAATATCATTCATATTCTAATATTTTTAGCATATATTTTTTATTAATAATATATATACATATATCATTTTATATGTCAAATTACATATCCATAATAATAAATAATATTAAGAAGATTTTATTTAAAATGGTATACATTATATTTAGTTAAGTCTAAGGTTAGTTTTGAGAAAAGTTGATTCACATTTAGTATAGATTAAGGCTTCCATGCTCACCCCTACTATTAGGAAACCCATGGTGCCATAAAAAGAATCAAAATTCTACTGATTGACTGTGATGTTTCCATTTATTAGAGTTAAACTTCTATAAATGAGTTTGATTCTAAAGAAAGAAAGAAAGGGTAAGTCCATTTTTTATTAGTTAAATTCGATCAGTATCTCAACAAACTACTGAATGATGTAATTATCTTTATTTTCACTTTAAAACTTATTTAAAATACATTTTTCGCATAAGGTGTTTCTCCTTTATATTCTCAAATATTTGAATTAGAGGTGTTTGTAGTCGTTTTTAAGCAAAAGGTCGTCCAGTCCAAAGATATAAAATTATAAATAACATGTAGAATGATTCAGTTTAGTTGATTTAAATTAAGAAAATTGATCAAAAAATTATATGTAATTTCTGTCTCATTTGGTTCATTTTTAATAAAAAATAATAAGTTTAATACATTAAAAACATGTCTATTTCAAAATAATAAAAAACATGTCTATTTAAGAAACATGTGATTCACACATTTAGTAGGGCATCAATAATATATATTTGAGCTAAAAATAAAAGTGACAAAAATAAAACATGGGGAATGAAATACCAATAACACATCAGGATAATTTTAACAATAAGAAAGTGTTAACGAATAAGTAATAACAATTTGAACAATTAGAAAAATGTGAAAACTTATAGTTGCAAGATTGATTAGATTCAGAAATGAAATATTTTTTATTTTTTGTATATGTAATTAGTACTAGTCTGATTTCTAAAATTGGAACAAAAAATTAAATTGGATTGATTGATTTTCTAAAAATAAGTCCAATATGATCCAAACAATTTTAATTTTTTATAGTTCCAATTTTTTGAAAGGTTTTCAATTTCCTTTTTAAATCGGTTTAGATACTAACACCCCTGATTTAAATATTTGTTTATCTAATAATATCAATTCCTAGTTAACTAGATGAAAATTCAACACTTTTTCATCCACAAGCATAACAGAAATATGCTTATGAATAATTTTGGGGCACTAATAATTCATTTTTCCTAAGAAAATATTTCATTTGTTACATTTTAATTGTCACTTTATTTTTTTCTTTTTTTATACTTGCTCTCCTTGATATACGATTTTATTAGCCGAATAAGGCATCAATAAAATTAGTTAAACTCATGAATTTTGAAAAACACATGCAACAAGCAACGAACTTTTAATTTAATCTCACTCGGGACTATTGTTTTGACCAATTGAATTCTCTTTAATAAACTAAAATAAATAAATAGTCAAAATATTCAGTAAGAACATCCTAGTAAAAAAATTAGATATCACATTGAAATTGTAGAGTGAATTCTCATTGAAATTGTAAAGTATGGTTAACATCTGATTTTTTTTTTTTGTACTATCAAAAATATTTCTTCATCAAGATCGAGTGTATGAACCTTTAACATTTTGATCATCTCGTATTTTATATCACTAAATCAACATCTACCAACAGATGTTGGTTCAAGTGATACATACTTGATTCTCCTTAAGCAAAGTCTCAGATTCGAGTATTATGGATGAAAAAAATAGCCGTGAGAAGAGTTATAAACATGTGGATATTGTTTGTTGTCAGTTCGGACATGATTGCCTTCAGTGCGGAACCATAATCATTTCCTAAACATTTTAATAGTATTCTTAATGTGGTTTATGATTGTGAACCCATTCTTAATGTTAGAAAAACCTATCACTTATTACCGAATAACTTTTCGAGTCATCACTTTCGCTTTCTCCTCTTCGATTCACTCATTTCCTTCATTCTTCAACAAACCCTAACATTCAATTCAACTCACACAATGGTCAAGGTTCGTATGAACACCGCCGATGTGGCGGCGGAGGTCAAATGTCTCCGACGCTTAATCGGAATGCGATGCTCCAATGTCTATGATCTCTCTCCCAAGGTTAATTTCTCTCTCTCTCTTTTAATTTCCTTCAATTCATTTCTTTATGTTTCTTATTCCTAATAAAATTGAATCTACTCCTTGTTTTTCTCAGACCTACGTTTTCAAGCTCATGAACAGTAGCGGAATTTCAGAATCTGGTGAGAGCGAGAAGGTTTTGTTGCTCATGGAAAGTGGTGTCAGATTGCATACAACTATCTATATGCGGTATTGTTCATTATAATCATTATTTCTCTGTAATATGTTTCTTATAGTTTGATTCGGATTAGTCGAAGTCCAATGTGATTTCCAGATTAAAGAATCCTATAATGATTGTAAATTTGTAATTGTTTTGTGTGTGGAATTTGATAGTGATAAAAGCAATACTCCTTCTGGTTTTACTCTCAAATTGCGGAAACATATTAGAACTAGAAGGCTTGAGGATGTACGCCAACTCGGCTATGATCGGGTATATATACCATTCCTTACTTGTGTTGGACCGTCTTTTATGTTTCAGACACTTGCTCAATTTCAGTTGTAAGTGTTTTTTGTCGGAAAATTTGTGACAGATTATTCTCTTTCAATTTGGACTTGGGGAGAATGCAAACTATGTTATATTGGAGCTCTATGCCCAAGGAAACATCCTTCTCACAGATTCTGATTATACTGTCATGACTCTTCTTCGATCCCACAGGTTTGTTCCTACTGTTCTGTCTTGTTCCCATAAATTCAATTTGTTCTGAAAAATTGATATAGAGTAGAATTTAAGAACATAAATGAAAATTTGTTTGCATCAAGTGGATAAAGAAGAATTTGTTAAAAGATAACCATGAAGGATCATGAAGTTGTCTTAAGATATTTATATAATGTGAAGTACATTAGTAGACTTAGAGTATGAAGCATTCTTATGTGATGCCCAATCAAGCTAATTGACATATTATTGCTGAATGTCATGTCTGACTTACCTTTTCAAGACTGGGATAGTTCACATTTTTTATCTCAATGCATTTGCTTATACTTACTACTTTTATACACTCTTGGAGCTTCCTCATGTCATGTGATCCTTTAATTTGTGTGATGGAATTTTAAATAAGTCTATGATAAGTTGAATGATAACAATTCATCAATGGCAGGGATGATGATAAAGGGCTTGCAATCATGTCACGCCATCGTTATCCTACAGAAAGTTGTCGAGTGTTTGAACGAACTACTACTGCAAAATTACATACAGCCCTGACGTCTTCTAAGGAAGATGATAATGATAATGCTGATGAAGTCAATGGAAATGGAACTGATGTTTCTAATGTAGCCAAAGAGAAGCAGGGAACCCGCAAAGGCGGGAAATCATCTGCCACATTGAAAACTGTCCTCGGGGAGGCACTTGGTTATGGACCTGCCCTTTCTGAACATATAATATTAGATGCTGGTCTAATCCCCAATACAAAAGTTCCCAAAGATAAAACTTGGGATGATGCTACTGTTCAGGCTTTGGTCCAAGCAGTTGTGAAGTTTGAAGATTGGATGCAGGATATTATTTCAGGTGAAATAATTCCTGAAGGATACATTTTGATGCAGAACAAAAATTTTCAAACTGGAAGTGTTAGTCAGGTTATATTCTACTTTATATTTTACTGGAGTCATGACTGTGAAACAGAATGAGGGACAAACTAACAAATTGCATGCTTAGATTGGTTTTGAAATTGTATCTTTTGATGCAGATGTATGATGAGTTCTGCCCAATCCTACTCAACCAGTTTAAGTCAAGGGAGCGTACAAAGTTTGAGACTTTTGATGCAGCATTGGATGAATTCTATAGCAAAATTGAGAGCCAAAGGTCTGAGCACCAGCAGAAAGCCAAAGAACACTCAGCTACTCAAAAGCTTAATAAAATCCGCCAGGATCAGGTTGGTGTGCCCTTGCCCATACTATATATATTTAATACTTGTATGACTGGAAAATCAACTGAACCATGTGTCTCACATAACAATGCTGTTTTAACTACCCTTATATGCCTGGCCTGCATAAAGTTGATAGCATTTTTTACGTCATTTACATGTCAACATTTTATATGTTGTCACATTTGTTTGGTTGAATAATATCATGTTCTTGTTCGGCAATCGGCGTTATAGTTTAATCCGTTCTCAGTTTGTCAATCTGTTTAATTCAAATTTCATGTTTTTCATGAAGAAAATATTTTCTTCATATAATGAATCATCTCAAGGTTGCCATACTGATCTATTTTCTGTCCTTCAAATATGTATGGGTTTCAGTTGTAATGAAACAATAGAGAACTTTCGTAAAATTGGCCAGGAATTGAATAAGGGAGAGAATTTATGCACTTGATGATTTGTGCACTAAAAATTTGTTTGCATTATCTCTATCAAATTATGAGCTAATTATTGTCTATTCAAAGTTACTTGTGTCAGAATATGATTTGATAGCTTTGGCTGTTGGATACTTGTAAAACTCATTGAAATATTTACATCTGAAACTGATTTAGTTAGAGATGAGTCAGATGACAAGTGTTCATTAGTTAATCAAGTTCCTATAGAAGTCGTCAATGATTTAGGTCCAAGGGTAGAGCTCCTATAAATTGCAGCTTGTACAGTACTTCAGATACTAAAGTGCATGAATCTGATCAAATTCTGATGTGTCATGTCTCATGTATGCATGCATACTCCCTGCAATCTAATATCAATAATTTATGATTGAATGTAGTAACATGAGATACAAATACAACCAAAGGCATATTTGGAACATTTGATACTTGGCGTAATTTGTTGTCCGGACTCCGGATATATGAAAGGTTCATGTTTTATTATAGTAGGGAAGGGGGTCGGGTATGAGGTAAGATGTCCAGATTGATTCATTCTACACAAATCGGATTCATCCTTCATATTATATTCATATCATCTGTATTTCGTCTTTGTTTACATCCAGTTATTATGGTTGTAGTATTACTTACACGGGCTCCTAAAATATTCATATGAAGTTGATATAACACTAACTTCTCCAATATTGTTGATAGTTGATACTTTATAGTTCCGACATGTAAAAAATGAGGTTCTCATTTCTGTGGTGTAGGAAAATCGAGTGCACACTTTGAAGAGAGAAGCTGATCAATGTGTTAAAATGGCAGAGTTGATAGAGTACAACTTAGAAGACGTGGATGCTGCTATATTAGCTGTTCGTGTAGCCCTTGCTAAGGGTATGAACTGGGATGACCTTGCTCGGATGGTGAAGGAAGAAAAGAAAGCTGGAAATCCAGTAGCTGGTCTCATTGACAAACTCTATCTTGAGAGGAACTGCATGGCATTACTGTTAGGCAACAACCTTGATGAAATGGATGACGATGAGAAGACACTCCCTGTCGATAAGGTATTCAATTTTTTATTTTGGCAAAATGATGAAATCCTTGAGATGAAAAAAAATATTACAAGGAGCAGGGAAGAAAATGAATCCGCCTTAACAAAAGAACAAAATAAAAAAAGCCAAGAAAAAAAATCAGTGGAGAAAAGCTGCACAATCCCTCAGTTCTGTGTGTATATTGTGATTATGAATATTGTTATTAACACCTATACTGACATATCAATGTCTAATGTTCCTTTTTACTAATTGAATTGTATGGTTATATTTTTAATATGTTTTTTATGGTAGAATTTTCTTATTACATTGATGTGGTTACTTCCTAGATATGTTCAGACATCAATTGGTTGATGCATTTTTTTAAGATAGAAGCTAGTGATGGAATCATGATATGTTCAACCTTAAAAACCCAATTTGTATGCTCAAAATCCAATAATTGGTCATATGGGTAAGCAACGACACGATGCTTGCTCTTTAATCATGATCTAAAAGCATTAACTAATATGAATATAGACGTTATTGTTCACTCAATTTTTTTTCCATGATTCACCATTGGGTTGGTGTAAGTCAATAAGTCGGTATTATCAGTTTTCCCGAACTTATTTTTTTCCCACTGTCATCACTGATTTTCTCCTTTTTTTAACTATGTGGATTTTTATTGTTTATCCCTTGGAGTGTAACATTAGTAATCATAGTATTTTACTTTAAAGGTTGAAGTTGATTTAGCTCTCTCAGCACATGCCAATGCCCGGAAGTGGTATGAGCAGAAGAAAAAGCAGGAGAGCAAACAGGAAAAGACCATAACTGCACATGAAAAGGCTTTTAAAGCTGCAGAGAAAAAGACTCGCCTACAGCTTAGTCAGGTAGTTAGAAATTATATTTGCAGGTTATCACTAATTATTGGATTGCTATCTCATATACATAGTTTGAAAGAAGAAACTGAGAGAAATAAATGTGTGATCCCTGATTATGGGAAGAAATAAAATAAAGCTTTTAAAATTTGTCTCATCTCAACTTGTATGAAGCTCATTTGATACACTACAAGTGTGACCATGTTAGATTTATCGAGAGCAAGTGCATTATAAATCCACCGTCCAATGGATTTTTTTAATTCTTGTTTGCTTTGTACAACTGCTAATTTTACCTCTATTTTTCTCATTTTTGTAACAATCATATCCAGGAAAAAACGGTTGCGACAATTTCACATATGCGCAAAGTCCACTGGTTTGAGAAATTTAATTGGTTCATTAGCAGTGAGAATTATTTGGTTATCAGCGGACGTGATGCACAACAGAATGAGATGATAGTGAAGCGTTATATGTCAAAAGGAGATCTGTGAGTATTTCATGTTTAATTACACTCCTCTACCCCCTAAACCTAAAGCTTAAACATTGACGAACATAGTTATTGGGTAAATGATGAAAGTAATATCAATTAGGTTCACATGCTATCATTTTTTGAATGAGTGATACTTAATTAAATGTCTCCAAATCATTTAAAGCATATGTTAACTTGTATGACTTTGTAAAATAACATATTTATACATTATTGAGAAAATTAAGTATATCTTAAGTTCCCAAATGCCTATGAATGTTGCAAAAAAAAATGGAGAGAACCAGGTGAAACTTCTTAGTGAGTAGTAGGATTATCAAAAGGGGTCTTCTGGCTAGTTGAGAACTTTGTTGCAAACCTATGAATGAAAGGGGGAGAGGGTGTCCAGGTATTGGAAGTTTGGTGTCTAAGAAGCCCAATCCTGCACATAGTTATGGTGGTTTCCTCTGGAATTGACATCTTTCATTAAGTTATTATGTGCCAATATGGTTTCATCAGAGTGGTTAGGATTATAGGATGTGAGGGTCATGGACAATGCAACTTCAAGTTCTTGGAAATTTATCTTATGCTTAGCCTGCTTTTCTTCATTTGGTGTCTGAGATTTGAGATGATTTATATATCATATTTGGATTGATTCTTGGGATGATTCCTTGTTGTGTCTTCTCATCCCCTCTCTCTTTTCACTCTGTATCATCAACCCATTAGTAGCTTGTATTCCTTCCAATATCAATCTCTGTTTTAGACTTTTTCCTCACAAACCTCAGTTATAGTTAATGTCCATGGAGTCTGAAATGCTTTCTCAATTTCTCAGCTCTACTCATCCCTTTTCTTCACCATATAGGAGGATATGATTTTAGATTCCTGTGGAATCTTCACTTAGGAATCTTACTGCCCACTTTCCATTCCTCACCCATTCTCCAAACAAGGAAAGCTGTCTTTTTTTCCTCACTCTCTTTCCAAACTTCTGTGGTTAATTAGGCTAAATACTAGCAAAATTTTAATTGCAAATTTGCAAGCCCCACGAAGTTCTCTTTTATGATGTCTGCGTATTTATTTCTTAGAGAGAGACTAGTGGACTTAGCTCCTCTATAGTGAGAAAGTAAGGATATATCCACCCTAGAATCATTTTGTGGATTGAGATCCCTATGCACTTGATCAAATCAATAGTGGATACACCCTTGTTTTCTCACTTTAGAGGAGCCGTATCCGAGATTAGTAGACTTTGTGGTACTCAGCTAATGGCTACTTTAAAGAAGTGCCTTTGGTGAATGTACAAAGAGACTGGGCAAGTGCTACTTGGATGGTTTTTCTCCCTTTTAGGAAGATAGCTTAAGGGTAGCCATTTTGAAGTCTATGGAAGGTCTGTAAACACTAATAAAAAATCTAAATGATAATAAACTACTTTGAAATGTGCAATTTTTTATTTTTTTTATTTTTAAGTATAATTTTATTTCCGCTTCTCTGATTCTTTTCATTTGATTCTGTAATAGGTATATCCATGCTGATTTGCATGGAGCTTCTAGTACTGTTATCAAGAACCACAAGCCCAGCCAACCAGTTCCACCTCTGACCCTAAACCAAGCTGGATGTTTCACAGTATGTTAAGCACCTACCTGAACTATATTCCTTCTAAGTTTACTTTATTTGGTTCACTCCATGTTCACGACCTAAATCAAATCTGCTCCTTTTATCATTTTGGAATGTAGGTCTGCCATAGTCAGGCATGGGATTCAAAAATTGTTACTAGTGCCTGGTGGGTTTATCCTCATCAGGTTAGTAAAACTGCTCCCACGGGGGAATATCTAACAGTAGGGAGCTTCATGATCCGAGGAAAGAAAAATTTTCTTCCACCACATCCTCTTATCATGGGTTTTGGCTTGCTATTTCGCTTGGACGAGAGTTCCTTGGGATCACATTTAAATGAAAGGAGAGTAAGAGGAGAGGAGGAAGCAATAGATGATTATGAAGAAAGTATCCCTCTTGAAGAAAAATCTGATTCAGAGTCAGAGAAGGATGATGCCACTGATGGTAAATCTGCTGCAGACTCAGAAAGAAATGGTAATTTGTCTGCAGATATACTAAAACCCCAATCTGAAGACTTTATTGCAGACTCATCCCAGACTAGTTTGCCTGCTATCAATGCCAAAAATACAGTTTCACATGATTCTCTTGCAACAGAGACTAGTACGACGACTATGGTTGATAGGGAAAAATTATCTGATACTGGTGGAAATGACTTAGCATCTGCCACCCCTCAACTTGAAGAACTTATGGATCGAGCTCTGGAACTTGGATATGGTGCTAAACCAAATAAAAAATACGGAGTCGAGAACTCTCAGATTGATATTAGCTATGAGCAACTTGAAGAGAGTAAAGCTGCAGTAAGGGATAAACCTTATATATCAAAAGCTGAGAGAAGAAAGCTTAAAAAAGGACCGAATCATGATGTAGCTGATTCAAATGTTGAACGTGGAAAAGACAAACCTACAGTAGCGGATATTTCTTCTAATCTACCTGCAAAAGAAGCTCAAAAGACAGGTGGTCAAAAAACCAGCCGTGGGCAGAAGAGCAAACTTAAGAAGATTAAGGAGAAGTATGCTGACCAAGATGAGGAAGAAAGGAGCATCCGAATGGCATTATTGGCTGTGAGTTCAGAATCATTCCATTTCTATCCTCTCTGGAAAATTTGATTTATGTCTTTTGCCCTAAGCATAATACATGCTTTTTTTCAAAGTTAAACATACCATCAATCCATCATGCTTGCTGAGATGAGTCCTCATGTTTTAAATTAACTAATATTGTAATCTTAAAAAAATGTTTTAATAAATAAATTAGTGGGAGAAACTATGTAAGTAATAATCTTAGGGACTGCCTCCAAGTAATACTTTCACCTTTCTGATTTCCCCATGTAAAATTCCAACATCATTAACTATAAGGCTGTTTTTTTTTGTCTGAAGTCTTCTGGTAAATCAAACAAGAAGGAAGAGATACCAGATGGAAATGAAGCATTAGACAAAGGGAAAAAACCCGGCAGTGGTAAGCCTTTCCAAAGTTTCATCACCAGTATTTCATTAATTAGTATAATATACTATGTTTATGACAATATATATTAGTTTTTAAATGATATTTTTATTGTATGCATATATGTTACTTCACCAGCAGAGTTTAGGAACCAAATAGGATGTCCATGTATGAAGCATGATTGCTGTGTGCTATCCATTATGTATCTTAATGGGCATTTCTCAGATATCTTTCAATTGTTTTATGAACTTTTGTATTAATACGAGTGTGATACCACAATGATTAGATAAATGATATTATTTTATTGTTGTGTTCACTGTTTTGCAAAAAATTTGATGCCATTATTCTAATTTAGGAATTTGTGTTCATGTTATATCAATTTGATGTGTTGTATCTCAGCCTTCTCTTGTGATATATTTTTTAGAATTTTCAGTATTAACAAGTTGAGCAGATAGTCAGGTCTCATTTAGTTGTGGCCATGTTTGTGGTGTCACTACATTAAATCGATTAGCTGATCAGTGAGATCTTAACCTCTCTGCATTGGAGAGAAAACAATTTGGTGTGCCAATTACTTACGTTGTTTAATTCCTTATCTTTTTTATCTTATTCAAATGTTGGCTCTAGCAGGTCCTTCAGATGCTCCAAAAATATGTTACAAGTGCAAGAAGGTAGGTCACTTAGCTCGGGAGTGTAAAGAGCAACCAAATGACAGTAGTCATGATGCAATTGGAGAAAGTGAAGAAAACCCTATCAACAATTCCCAATCTGATAGGGTGGCAATGGAAGAAGACGATATTCATGAAATAGGAGAAGAAGAGAAAGAGAAACTAACTGATGTGGATTATTTGACAGGGAATCCACTCCCTAATGACATTCTCTTATATGCTGTTCCTGTCTGTGGTCCTTATGCTGCAGTTCAGTCTTACAAATATCGGGTCAAGATAATTCCCGGAACGGCCAAGAAAGGGAAAGGTTCTACTTTTTATTTATCTATTATTATTCATTTTACATTGCCAACTTACAATGAACTCTTGCAATCCATTTTCTTGCTACTGTTCTATTTATCTTGGAGTCTAGGGTACTTTCTCCCCCCCCTAGCACCTGCAATCTATTCTTTGAAATATTGTTACGCGATGTTGCCATAATTTATTTTCCCCTTTTGTGTTGTGTAGCTGCAAAAATGGCAATGAACTTGTTCAGCCACACGTCGGAAGCAACAAACCGGGAGAAGGAGTTGATGAAAGCATGTACAGATCCTGAGCTTATGGCTTCAATTATTGGTAATGTTAAGATATCATCAGCTGGCCTTACTCAATTGAAGCAAAAGCAAAAGAAAGGCAAGAAAAGCAGCAAACAACAAAGTTAGCTGAACCTTTATAGGACTTATGTAGGTCAAAGGAAAAGTACTTTTTTTGAAAGAGCTGATAGATTTTATGTTGTATATTCCATGCTCCAACAATGTAGAGAAATAGTTTTTCTCCCTGTACTGCTCAGTAACATAGGTTGAAGAATTTTATAACTCATTTACCTTTTCTCTCATTTTTTTGGTTTGCATAAATAAGCTCGAGTGTGAAAACTATTTACAATTTCTGAAGGGAATGTGATAATTTTGTCATCAACTTCATCTAGACGTTACTCACTTCATGGCAAGTAACTTAATTAATTGTGTTAACTTTGACGATGATGTCATTACAAGCACTAACAAATATTATCCCGATCTAATTGTGTATATATAATACAATGAAATAAGAAATCAATGCCAACTGTTTGATCTGCTCAATTGATTCTTGAACGTGTTGTTATTAATATAATATTCTTATTTATTGTCGTGACCATAATTATGTTATAATATTTGATATAGTGATTTTTTAAATTTATACAGTAGTAGTTGTTTGCTTATTTATATTAATATGGTGTTGGGAGCAAAGTTCTGAACTGGTGACATATGTTTTTAGTGTATATAAAGAGTATTGTGACATATGTTTTTATAGTGTATGTAAACAGTGTGACAATATATTTTTATAGTGTATGCAAATAATATTGTGACAATATTAACATGTGTCAATTTAAAGTTTAATAGACTTAATATTTTAGTTATATTTATGAGTTTTGAATTATAAGTGGAATGATAGTTTTTATAAATAAAAAAGGATGTGAAGACTCATTATCATATCCAAAATCATCATGCAGTACCTTATTGATATGAACAAAAACAATCCTGCTTTTGTTGTTGCAACAATCTTCTATTTCTATTATATACTCCAGCAGCTATGAATGCATACACGATTAGCTTCTAAACTCAACTGAATCATAAACTTGAACATGCATAAGTCAACCACCTATTAGATGTTATAGGGATACCTTTTTCCCATGGGCTCTGGAAGAAAAACATTCATATTTTACAGCTCTCTAATCCTCAAAGGTCTCCACATTCTTTTTGTGAACACACGTCATTCCATGTGATTTATGTAGCCTACATCTTTTTTTAACCTATTTAACAATGCTCTGCGCAAAAAGAAGATGTTGCTCCAGAAGGGATTTCCCAACACTTTTCAACACAGTGCTTCTGTCTTCTCTGAAAATGGAATAACCAATATATTACCTGTAGTCCCACATTGGGCAAACTAAGAAGCAGCAAGGGGCAACAGACTATAAAATCAAAGCTCAGCTGAAGAAAAACTCATACCTTTCTCGGCCTTTTGGCTAAGATCAAGTGTAGTATCTGTTCTTATCAGTTTAATATCTGATATGTGGGTCATTGGCTCACACGATATTAAATTACTTTTTTAAATGGGAGAGTCCGTCACAGTAGCTTGCTACTGGGCCTCTCACGTGTCGCCCAAGCGTTGCACTAAAGCTTGGGCCTGGCACACCCTCCAACATTAGTATAACAATTTTACTTCTCTGATAAAATTGCGTGTTTTTTCTACTGTACTCACTTTTTTATTTATTGAAAAAGTATAGCTGATTTCTGAACTTGTACTTATGAGCCAGGTTTAACACCAAAGATTGCAGAAATCTAATGTTACTCTATCAACATTGCATAAAAAATGTTGAAATCGATATGGCTTCATGAACATATTTTAATTAAACACAAATGTAACCTCTTTTCTACTCCCAGGCAAGCATATACAAATTTCCCATTATCACCAAAAACTTTCTTTATAGCTGCCACTAAGCTCAACTCCCTATACCAAACGGCAAAAACCATTTGTTACAAAGCAATTCATATCTCATAACACATAAGAGATGAAATAAGGTTAACAGAAATCGGAAAACAATGTTACAAACTTATCATTGAGAATTAGAAATACATTAGAATAGTGGTGATGAAATATTTCATTAAGAGATGAAACAAAATATATATATATATAATAAGAAGCATGTTGGGTTTTTGCCTAAATGAACTGAAAATCATGAATGAAGTTTTAAATTTGGAGTCCTTCATGCATGTCACAATGTGAAAGTAAGCGGGATAACATGTAAAACAGTTTTTTCAGTTCTTAACTCACTTGTGTCGCTGCATTTTGGATTTTGACACGTTCTACCTCTTTGCTTTTAGTGGTAACATTAAAGATTGATTTTGCCTTTGTGTAAATATAATTATATAAATAACCCATTGTCCTAATGAACTAGCTATATATTGGCTCATCACTAAATACTTTATGATTAGTCTATACAATTGAAACAGTGACACAAGTGATCTGAAGGAAATGAAGGATTATGATATACTTAACTATCAATAATTTCAATTATGTCACATAATACCTCATTAACTATTCTTTTGGAGCGAGGATGGATCAACTACAGTTTAGCCACATCCATGGCATTCAGGCAGATCAATGGTGTATGCTTTATAACACTTGTCTGTAATTGGACCTCAAAACTACTAACAAAAAGCTAGGTTTATGTAAATATTGAGTGTTCTGCACAAAGCCCACATCGTGTGTAACAGTGAGAATAAGTGTGTTCCCACAATATAAAAACGAATTACATGGCATTGTTGAACTTATGGAGCCGTGTGTTAAGCACAAAGCGAACTATTCTTTCGCCTTTTACTAAAGAATACCGTGTGTTTGTCACTCTAAGCGGCATACGCTTATTTTTGGAGGTGTCCTTCCTTTGAAGGACCCCACAATTCTAGTCTATATTTTGTTTTTATATTTGTTACTCTTACTATTATTTGCTTCTTTTGTGAAATTGAATCTTTGATATTCTATTATTAATTTGTTTCTTTGTTAGTTTAAGCTTATAGTTTCTGTTATGTTTTTAGCTTATAGGCTATAATAGTGTATGTAAACATAGTATTATAACATGACAATTTTTATAAATAAATAAAAAATGATTCATACTGATTTAAAATCATATTTGAATCAAATGTCCACAAATTAATTATATTTTCAAATCAGATGATTTTGTAGCTAAAAATATATCTAAATCAATAGCGAACACCTAGGTAGTAGGTAGAAGGAAGAGAAGGACACCCTCCAATTTCTATTGACACCTTAATAAAAGACGACAATAATACAATCATATTTATGAAAAGCAGAATTGTAACGTTGCACAAGAGTAAGAGCTTTAAAACAATTTAATCTCCACTCAACCGCAAAATAACCATGACCCCAAGAAAGACACATTTTACAATATTCGACAATTTAAGTGCAATAGACAAAAATATGACATTTGGGTAAGTTTTCATTTGACAAGTTTCCAACAAAATCAATCATTGATTGAAGACTCATTATCATATCCAAAATCATCATGCAAGTACTTTATTGACATGCACAAAAAACAATCTTGAAATTCTTCTGTGGCATTTCCCATATTCACCTGCTTTTATTGTTGGAACAATCTCTTATTTCTTTCGGCACTTATGGTAATATTATATATTCCAGCAGCTATGAATGCATACATGATTAGCTTCTTAACTCAACTGAATCTTAAACTTGAACATGCATAAAATTTAAAGGGGAGAGTCCATCACATAACCACCCAAATACATAAAATTTGAGTCATTAGACCTTTTTCCTATTGGCATAGTGGAAGAAAAGCCCTTCATATCATATCTTTACTATCCTTCGACATCGTTAATTTTGTTAGCTCTGCCATTATCCCTGAAGGGATTTCCCAACACTTTTCAACACAAGTGCTCCTGTCTTCTCCTAAAATGGGATAACCAATATATTACCTGTAGTCCCACATCGGGCAAACTAAGCAGCAGCAAGGGGCAACAGACTATAAAATTAAAGCTCAGCTGCAGATAAACTCATACCTTTCTCGGCCTTTTGGCTAAGATCAAGTGTAGTATCTGTTCTTATCAGTTTAATATCTGATATGTGGGTCAATGACCCACACGATATTAAATTACTTTTTTAAAGGGGAGAGTCCATCACAGTAGCTTGCTATTGGGCCTCTCATGTGTCGCTCCAGCGTTGCACTGAAGCTGGGGCCTGGCACACCCTCCAACTCTAGTAGATAACGTTTTTGTTACTGCACCTTTATTTTGAGAAACTATAACGATATTCAGTATTAATACTTACCAGAAATTAAACTTCGAATCCAGAATTGTAGCAAGATAACGACGATGCATAGAAAAGGTTTAAGGCATCAGGAACTTTCTTCACAACTGCACTAAGCTCAACTTCATAAACCAAATTACTGTACGGCCTAATTTTGATGGAGCATGGAAAATAGCAAAAACTTCCGTCACCAGTTAATTTTACTAGAGTGACCAAATTTCATCTATATTCTGGCTTTGACAAATTGGCATGCCTTGACTTTTTTATAATATACTTGTACACTGCCAAGAATTTTGAAAATCAATGATGAAATTGAACTTTTAGCAATGGTTGAAGCAATACTTGTGAACCGTGTAATTTTTAATAGAGTACAGGAATCCTTCATCATCAGTAAGATTGTTCAAGCAGAGTAAAATGACTCGGGGTGGCAAAACTCTCCCTACCATAGATCCTTATATTTCTAAGGACTCAAACTTGAGACACTTTTTCACTCTTTCATATACCAAGGGATTTCACTTGGAAACGAAGATGTTCCAAACTAATGGATTCGGGTCCATAAATATGGGTTACAATATACGAGATCTTATAGCACTTACCAACAAGGCCCTATTGATTAGTATTATCCAAAAGAAATCTATTATAGACACTAATATAATTAGATCTGCTAAGTTGGAACAACTCCTCGTGATTGATTAGCATACATATTAGTACCTCGTAGCTTTATACAACATTAAAACCTTATCTTAATTTATTCAATTTTAAAATTGTTTATAATTGAGGTTTTATGAAATAGTTATTAAATGATCTATGAGACTGAAACATACTAAGCAAAAAAAACTTGTAAAATACAAAATGCATTTAAACTTAGACCTCATTTTGAACTAAGATGTTAGTACAGACTCCTGAGCTGAATGCTTTCAAAATCTTCTACTTGCCTTGATTTTGAGTGAAGCTGAGGTAATATCAGATTTTCTAAAGCATCAATTCTTCCTGACCATAAATTTTGTTGTCATAACAGCCTAATTTGCCCCTTATCAAACCAAATTATTTTACTTAGATCCTTGCAGGTATAATGAGAATTAAGGAAACAACAATAAGCTTAAAAATTTATACTTTACTTTATTCTTCCTGGCTATACTTTATTTTACTTTGATACTTTCTACTTAGCTTTTTGTGATAACATTGAAGATTTCTTTAGGCACTGTGAAAATATAAGTATTTAAATTACTCATTGGTCCTATGGAAATGAAGGATTGTGATATACTTAACTATCAATAAATAGAATTATGTCACATAAAGTCTCATTAAATATTCTTTGGGAACAAGTATGGATCATGTACAGTTTAGCCAGATCCATGACATCCAAGTCAGATCAATGGCCTTACAGGTCTATGCTTTATAAGACTTGTCTCAAAACTACTAAACAAAAAACTACTTTCTAGGATTTTTGGATATCATATATCTTAGGTTTGAGTTTTTCTGTCTGAGAGTTCTCTGTTCAATACAAAGCCCACATCGTATATAATAGTGAGAATAAGAGTGTGCCCTCAATATAAAAATGAAGTACATAAAATTGTTATAATCACGGAGCCGTGTGTTAAGCACAAAGCGAACTATTCTTTCGCCTTTTACTAAAGAATACCGTGTGCTTGTCATTTTAAGCGGCATACGCTTATTTTTGGAGGTGTCCTTCTTTGAAGGACCCCACAATTCTAGTCTATATTTTGTTTTATATTTGTCACTGTTAACATTATTTGCTTCTTTTGTGAAATTGAATCTATAATAGTCTATTATTAATTTGTTTCTTTGTTAGTTTTTAGCTTATAGTTTCATGTTATGTTTTATTCCATACGAGTATTTAAATTACATAAGAACATTGTTAGTGGGTAAATCTTTAGCAATTGGTCTGGCCACTAATGTGCCTCAAAAGCTGATCAGTGTCTATTACAATAGAATGATAGATGGGTTTATGTAGGCTAAATGTTTTGCAAATTATCCACCGATTTATTAATTACTATTGACTCTCGAACAACAACAATAATAGATAATGTGTTGATAGTGCAAAAAACATTACACTGTCATTGCACAGATTTTAAACTCAGATTCATTTGTTAATAATAAAATGTGAGCTTAAAACTTAATATTGATTATCTCGATTAATATTAAGTACCTCAGATTAAATATTATGAATGATGAAGTCAAATCCAGAGTGAAAGATCATAATTATCGAAGAAGCAAATGAAATATTTTGGATTACCCCCAACTTAGATATTGTTCAGCCGTCTCTAATAAACCATCAAAACTCAACATACAATGAAAATGATGTATTTTTTTTATAAGCAAAAATGCATGATTTCATGATAACAAACAACAAGAACACCCTCTCGTGTTAACAAAATTCTGATTCTACTATATTTTTTATTTTTTAAGAGATGGGGGTGTGGTATAAAACTTCTTTCGTGGGAATGTAGAGCTGTTATCAACATAGGAAATATGTGAATGAGGCATTTTTACAAACAGCTTCTGGGCTATTAGGCCTCAAGCTTCGGCCTCAAAATTCCTCTATGTTTCAATGTATGTTTTCAGCCTTGTACCTCCATTTTTTAATTAAGTACTTCAAAAAAAACTTGTTTTAAAATATTAACTAATGTTTTAAGGGTTATGTTTAAGGATGAAATGAAAAATAAATTAATTTCCATTACAAATTTCTTTGTTTACATTCATTAAGCAATATTATTAGAACACTTCCTAATACTACCCTTTTATTAAAATGTGAGTAAAAGCTCAAATTGGTCATATAAAAAACACAGGAACTTTGTATCCATTTAAAAAATAAACTAAATAACAACTTGATCCCTCCAAATTAAAATGCATGAGACAAAAAACAAATAGGCCAAATAATATTTAGTAGTTGATTTTGTTGAGATTTCCTTTTGATTCGTAAAATACCAATTCTAGGATGTTGAATCTCATGATTCTCACACATAATATAAAACAAGGATACAAAGTCATACATGAATTCATGTTATTCGATCTATTTCCTTTTATATGCATTTTGGAGAGAGTTTTGGTATGAAGACCTTTCTCAACCAAAATTGTTTATGATTTGGTGTCTTGGTGACCATAATTGTTATGTGTTAACTTATAGGATTCTCGTTATCAGTTTCAGAAGTTTTATGGGTTTTTAGTAATTAGATCACTTGTTTTATAACCCAAAATAAATAGCCGATATAATTATATTAAATATATGATGTTCACCTTAATTAGAAATGTATTTCTAACCGATTTCACCATTGTGTGTATTGGTTGAGTTTTATGAATGATTTGTCCTTTAATTTGAATAGGAAAATGCGTGTGAACTTGGAAGTCCTAACACCATTTCCTCAACCTGTTCCATCTCTAACTCTATGTGCTGTGTTTAATTATAATTTAAACTATGATCATACCAATGCAAACAAAATCATTAAGCTTAAAATAGTAGTATTATTAACTAGTCCACAGAATCAGACACCAAAATTATGTGTTTTTATTCATAATATTCATATGCTGTCTACATCACTGTCTCACATTAGAACCAAAAAAACAAAGCAAATAATTAATATTAATCCACTTCCATTTGCCCGTGACATGCACTACAAACACTGCCCCGTGATTACATACCAACATTATATCAACACAAATTTTGTAAACAAATATATAAGTGAACTCCATAATTGCAATTGCAACTATAATATTACAATTTCGATATTTTCGATATTGCGATCACAATTATAATCACATTATACATATTTTCCCTCAATTTTCCGTAATTTTTGTAAACATAGTATAATTACGATTACAATTTAAATAATGAGAGTCTCTCTTGGTTTCTGCACAATCTGCTTAGAGCTGCATGTGAATGATAGTCATAGTATTATGTTGGAAATGTGACACAACAAGGGTCTTGGCTTATGTATCGATAATGTCGGAACAGAGATCTATTGTCACAAATCATGTATACAACATGAAGCAATGAACGAATAATTTCACGAAGGCGCGTGTGTTGTCATGTGCCACGTGGTATAGCTGAGAACCACAAACACTATTGTAAAATAAACCAGCCCTTGCCTTAAAGTTGGTACATAAAATTTTGAAAAATGATAAATTTTCTAATAAATTTTCCTAACATGCATGTGAATGTAATATATGTGTCAAGGTGGTGCTGGTGATTCACTTTTCACTGTGACATTGCAATATGTGCACGATTCACATGATGGTTAAGTTAACTTTATGTTCATTTATTAACTGCTACTTTTTGTGTTAATTGATCTATATGGTTCTAACCTATAGCTATAATTCACATGCAATATGTTACATACTGTTGAATTTTCAATAGCTGCATGTGTTGATTTGGCCTCATCTCAGGTAAAACCCACAAAGAAAGATGTCATATAATTGAACAGAATATGCTAAAAAACCAAATTTTAGAACTGTTTTGTTCATTTTCTTGGACAGTAACATGCACATAACATGTGTCTATTTTTGATTAAAAATGTCCTCTTTTGTTGAAGAGCCATAGTTAATAACATAAAAGAACCTAAACTTTGAAGAGCCAATGACATTTTGTCTAGTTAATAACACAAAAGAACCTAAACTATATCAGTTATATGGTTCTATACATTAACATTCATAACAGTATAATATCTATATAATGCTACTGTAAAGATATATATACAATCAATATATTATTTACTATTCATTTGAATAACTTTTATTGAAGGGTTAATGATAACTAAATATGATGAAAGGTGAAAGATGAAGTCACAACAAATAGAATTCATACATTATCGGTGCATACATTCTTTTTTCTCTTTATATAATTGCATCATGGGAAAAGAAAGAAAGTAACACGTACGTTTTAATCAATCAGGAATTTACACGTATCAACCTTGTGCTATAGAATTTAATCCTTTACTAGACCAAATTGCTTTGAATCCTTCTAAATATTAAACCATAATCATTCTCCTTCTCCTACTTTAATCTCCTCTATTTATCTTCATCAAAAATATTTCTGAAGCCTAAGTTTTTTCACTATCTACAGATATCATCGGAGGAACAATTTGAACTACAACAACATTGTTTGTTGATTTATACATAATGTGTCTGACTCATGTATTTTTTATACTATGGATTTCTGTGATACTTTTTATTCACAATATGGACAATGTGGAAGGAAGATACCATTCTCACAAGATTCATAACAAAATTTCCACATCTTCTGAATCTCTTGGTAATCCCTATAACCCAAAGGACCCTTCTTCACTCCCTTCAAATCCTCCTACTGTTCCATCTGATCCATATCCAAATGATCCTGGTGATTCTTCTTCAAACTGTGTTTTTGATGTAACATCCTTTGGAGCAGTTGGTAATTGTTCATCTGATGACACAGCTGCATTCAAAGCAGCATGGAATGCAGCTTGTGCTGTGGATAATGCTGTTATTCTAGCTCCTCAAAACTACTGTTTTATGATCACTTCAACTATCTTTTCAGGTCCATGCAAGCCAGGATTAGTATTTCAAGTAAGAATGTTTGTTGAATTTCCTAACACTCAATTCATTCCTTCAAAGATTATGTTATCATTAGATAAGTCCTTAGTATTTCATAAGATATGTATATATTGGTTACTTACATGGTTCAAATGTACACAGGTAGATGGTACTCTCATGCCACCAAATGGACCAGATTCTTGGCCTGAAAAAGATAGCCAAAACCAATGGCTTGTGTTTTATAAACTGGATCAAATGACTCTTAATGGAAATGGAACAATAGAAGGCAATGGAGAACAATGGTGGAATCTCCCTTGTAAACCTCACAGGGTACTTCATTTCATCTATAGTCACTAATAACATTGTCACCATTATTAACTTTCACCTCATTAATGTTGTAAATAAATGGTATTTCAGGCTCCCAATGGAAAAACTGTTTCAGGACCATGTGATAGCCCAACAGTGAGTGAACTATTCAGTATTAAACAAGTACTCTATTGTTGTTGTTTTTTCCTTTTAACTGTCTTAGAATTGTTTCTCTTTTGGTTTATAGATGATAAGATTCTTCATGAGCTCTAATCTGGTTCTTAGAGGGCTTAGAATTCAGAACAGTCCTCAGTTCCATGTAAAATTTGATGGTTGCAAAGGAGTACTAATAGAAGAGTTATCACTTTATTCTCCTAAGCTCAGTCCTAATACTGATGGAATCCACCTTGGAAATACAAAGGGTGTAGGGATATATAACACTATGATAAGCAATGGTAAAGACTAAAGTTTATTTTGTTAATGTCTCAATGTGACATTTTGATTAGTTCTATAGTTGTTATATATGTAAGGTGAATAGTTTAGGAGAACTGAACATGATTAATGAACAGGTGATGATTGCATTTCCATTGGACCTGGGTGCTCAGATGTGGACATAAAGGGTGTGACTTGTGCTCCTAGCCATGGGATTAGGTACATTACTAAGTCTCTCTTAACCAAAGTTGGTAATATTAATTCATGATTAGTATGATCCAAACACAAGGCGTTGGTCTAGTGGTGTAAGGTCCAGCTAGATCCCTAGAATGACCAAAAGGTCAAGGGTTCGATTCCTAGGAGTGGCACCCCTCCTTGTTGGGAGGGGTAGTCACACACTTTAACAGTTGGAACAGTTAAAGTTTCCAATCATTAATATCACAACAACTTGTACATTTTTTCCACCATCTAAGTTAATTTCTATAATGCTAAGTTCAGCATGCATCACTAAAAGCATATTATTGTGAATTGTACACACAGCATTGGAAGCTTAGGAGTGCACAATTCACAAGCATGTGTCTCAAACTTAACGGTCCGCGACACAAACATAAGAGAATCAGACAATGGACTAAGAATCAAGACATGGCAAGGAGGTACAGGGTCAGTAACAGGGTTGAAATTTGAGAACATACAAATGGAAAATGTTAGGAACTGCATCATTATAGACCAATACTATTGTTTATCTAAGGAATGTACTAACCAAACATCAGGAGTACATGTAAATGATGTGTCATTTAGGAACATAAAGGGTACTTATGATGTTAGAACTCCTCCAATACACTTTGCTTGTAGTGACACTGTTGCATGCACAAACATAACAATCTCTGAGGTTGAACTTTGGCCATATGAAGGAGAATTATTAGATGACCCTTTTTGTTGGAATGCTTATGGAACTCAAGAAACTGTTACTATACCTCCACTTGATTGCTTAAGTGAAGGTTTACCTGATACACTTGGAGAACTTTCTTCATATGAATGCAGTTAATAACATGTTACTTCACATATGTATATGTATATTAGACATTATTCCTATGGTGTCTCATGAATAGTTATGATATATAGGATTAGTCTATTTTTTGGGACCTATATTGTAATTGCTTAACATTTATATTATCATATGAATGGTTTCAAATACCAGTTCAGGTTTCATTTGAAGTGATTGTAAAGTTTAGTAATGAAGTAGAAGGAATCATTGAGCATAGGACTTGTATTATAAAAAGATAATAAGACATATATTACATATAAAATATTGGACTATTCTCATAAAGATAGTAGTACAATTTATTATGTTTGTGGAACGGAATGAGTTTATAAATATGAAAGAAATGTCTAATAATAATTTGGAATGTATCTCATGTGAATTGCACTTTATAGTTTATATTGACAAACTTCAAAAATTAAATTCAAACCAAAATTGTTAAATGGGCATACAAGAAAAGAAAATGAAATTAGCCCACTTTGTTTTAAGTTTTGGATTCTAAAGATTAAATACCAACATGGTTTATCATAGTTATAGCGGCTAAATTCTTAATAATGTTAATAAAAGTTGATAGAAATGTGTGTGCATATATCTTACTTTGAAAAAGTTTTTATATAATTAATAATTTTCTATGTTTTAAATTTGTCAATTAAGAAATTGTTAAGAGGGAAGGACGAAATAAAAGAAAAAAGAGGTAAAAACATTGATTTCAACTTAAGGAGTGGTGTGGGTGCCACTTGTTTTGTGGGAAAAAAATTAAATTAAAAATTTAGTGATATAATATTTTCCTAACTAATTAGGACTGGTAATACATAAAGTGATACAAGATAAAAATATGCTTCCAACTTTGAGGTATGAACTTCTAATAGAAAATGAAAATATTAACCAACTGGTAATAAGATTCCACTAGAGTTCCAAGTATATTAAATTGTTAATTATTTGATTTCTCTGAATAATATACTTGTTGAAAAGAATAGTTATACACCAAAAAATAGGTTAGTTCCTTACGTGTAAGGTGAGTAATACCCTGGAAAAAATATTAACTAATAAAAATATATTTATAAGTGTGAGAAATATATTTTTTAATTCTTACAATATGTACTCATTCACATGACACTTTATTATTTATTATTTTTGAAGTTAATCTAAGTGTAATTGTGTCCTTTTAGTGCAATCAAAACGGCGTCGTTTGCTAAAACGCTGATTGTGTTATTGTCCTTCTTTTCCTCGTTTCCTTTGCTCTGTTCTGGTCACTCTCACTCACCGTCTTGCGGCCGCGGATTCAACAAAAAAGCTGACTTTGATTTTGATTCGTAAACATCAGATTTTGAATCAGGCATGTACCCATCATCCCAAATCCTTCTTCTTGTAATGGGTTTTGTTTAATTTTTATGCTATACTCAGTTCCATTTATGCCCTGAAAATGTTTGATAAATTGTCTCTGTTGTGAAGCTCAAGGATATATCTTGTCGTTTCTTGGTCGCAGGATCCAAAATTTTGAAAATGCCATCCCTTCAAACTGCACTGCCTCCTGAGCTTGCTAACAATGCCATTAGGGTAAGAAACTAACTACTATGTTCAAATTTGATAATTGAGATTTTGGGGTTAATAAAAATCTCTTTTTTAATTTTTGGATTTTTGTTTTTGAAGCTTTACCGGGAATGCCTACGAAGAGCTAAATATATTGGTCATAGGGTACGTCATTCTCTCTATTTCTCTCTCACATTTTCAAACTTACTTACCTATGTTCAGAATTAGAGTTTATGTGAGAAATATTCATTTGAAGTAATGGGTTTCTTGTTATGGTGAATTCTATTGCTAAGGATGGTTTATTATGCTGTATGTGTAATTTATTCCCAAATGAACCAGTCTTAGGATTGGAGGATTTGTAAGGCGGATATATGATTATTACTCTTTACTTAAATAACTGTCTTTTGTATGCATGTTACACTTTTCATCTATGATCATTGATTAGATCATTGTATGCTTCTTCAGAGGGGTTATGTCCTTCCACAGCTAGAGGTGCATTCCTTCTGCTGAATAATTATATTTATGATGTTCAAAATCCTATGTTCTGCAGATACGATGCGATTATGTGATTTGATAAGTGTCCAATATATTTTTAAAAACATGGGATATACATATAAAATATGCATAAAACATAATAAAGTTATGGTCATTGTTCCAATATTCCAAATTAACAACATACTTATCTGACATTACTAAATACAAAGTAAAGATTATGATCCTATTATTCATATTTTTTTTATTTTTTTATAAATTGACTTGGATACTTCTTGCCTTGTGGATATGTATTAGTGAAGTATCCAATAGTATCAGTTAAGGATATGTATCCCTCGAAAGCAAATGAGCCTATCAGTGTATCATAGTCAAAATATAATCTGTATGTGTGATAAAATTAAAATATGTGAAACTGATTATACTGTATACTTGTTTTTCCTGTTGCAGCAACATAACACACCACTTCTCGTTGATATGGTGAGACAACAGTTTAAGAAGAACATGCATGAGTCAGATCCTGAGAAGATTCAGAAGTTAAAGGATGAGTAAGCTTGTACATTAGTGTGCATCGTGCATATTTTCTAGCTTTCTAGTATCTTCCCATTTCTGTTTCCTTTTACATTCAACGGATGCAATTGCACACTTCTGATGTCTTCGTGCAAAGTTAAATGCATGTGTATGGAAAATTTATTTGAAGTACATAGGTATAGGTTTGTTGATTCTGAGCTCAAAATGATACTTTTGTTTTCCTGGTTTTGTAGTGCTGCAAGGGGACTTATCAACCACATACTATATGAAACAGAGCAGAAGTCTGGTCGTAAATTTAGCAAGGCGTAAAGCTGCTTAGTTTGCTTTGTTCCTAGTGATTCCGTTTATCCATCCACGGCATTTGGCAGATCAAGCATGTAGAACAAACCTTCCAAGGTGTTTTATGATGGTTATTTTAAACTTTTGAAATAAATAAAAATAATGTAACAGCACCATGGCCTTCCCATGAGGGTGATTTTCTTTATTTATTTTTTTGTACGGTTGTCTCACAATGAAGAACTAATAAATCTGTGGAGGTAATAGCAGTGTAATCAAAGCATTGTGTATGATACATGATACTTGTTTACATTGGTACATTGTTTATGATTGTGGCATTGTCATCTTTCCAAGTTCCATGTTACTATGTTTTCTTTTTCTTCTTTTGTGGTAGCAGGAAGGCAAAGCCCTTATAAGTACTACTAGGGATAAAAGAAAACCATCCAGATCATAAAGGAAGGTACCCACAACTTGAAGGGTATAGAGTGGGGTAATTTGCTACCCTGTTTCTTCCATAGAGATCGTGTGTAATTCTCAGTGACCAAGGCTTCTGCATAAGACAAATAATCGCTTTCACAGGGTAGGCACCCATTGTTGGCTAACATCTAGCATTCCATCCAAAATTTAAGCAATCTGTGTTCCATACAAAGCCCTTAGCCAAGTACCTGAAGTGTTCTTCATGATGCTATTATTGGTCTGGATATGATTGAGCCCATTGATCCGGACCATGTAATAACTTATCGATACAAGTCCCTACCCTACCTTAAGCTATTCATCATAGGACCACCTCAGGCCACCATCCGAAGGAAGCAGTGGAACCCTACCAACGCCATATTCATCTAATAATGTTTTCTGCCGTAATTATAGGGCGAGTTTCAGGCAGGATTTTGTTATCCTGAGCAGCTGGTGCTGAAGGTTAAGGAACCAAAAATGATATTGCATTGCGAAAGTGATAAATCTTTTAGTGGCATAGATATATCACTTCTCAATTCAATACATCCATTTTTGTGTTCCTTGACCACAACCCTTAGAATGGAGGATAACAAAGCCATACTAGGTTAATAACTTATTCAAGTTCTCTAAACTTGTATTTTTCAGTCAGTGCCCTGTAGTATTATACATGAATGTTTGTTTTCAGAGCACCATTCACGTTTGAATGATATCAGATTTATTGAGACATTTGTCCAAGAAAAAGTTGATAAAGTAACAAGTTAATGGTTCTACAATTGCATGAAACTAACAAATCATAGACGTTTACCATTCTCATCTCACAATTAGAAACAACAAAAAAGGAAAAAACCAGAATGAACTCTTGTTACAACCTCCTAGCACTAAATAATGTATATTGTAGCAATTGCCCTTGTCAACAATGCGATGTTAAAAAATACATGTGTATTAATATCAGTGTTCAACCACCTTTTCTCAAATTGGATGACCTTGCCTCTCCAGGATAAATGTCTCCCATCAGCTTGACGGCTGTGATTTCTTCTGCGTTGGCCTTAGCCGGGGGCTGTGTAATTTATCCGGGAGCCTTGGACTTTGAAGAATAGTGAGCTCAGTGAATGGTGTTTCAGTGGAGTTCACCACCTTTGGACTGCAAACATGTCTAACCTCGCCCCGGCTTCTTGTAATCATTCCATCTAGAATCTCTCCATCTGTAAAGGAAGCTGGCTTACCCAAGTTCCTCTCCTGCATAAACACAGCAGACATGGAAAACAGAAGCCTAAGTAAGCTGTGGATCGAGTTGATTGACCTCAGATTAGTTATGCCAAAAGAAAGAAGAAGAAAACTTTGCATGCACATTCCTAAGCAACAATAATCATTAAATAATTGCATAGGAAGTAAGTCATGGAATTGCATGAACTACTTGAAAACTATTGTTTTCATGCAATTCCGGGACATAGAGGTATAGTCGTATAGGTAGTATGCATGTATTCATCGATTTTTTATCAAAATTCTGAAGGTGGAGTCGTATGGGTAGTATTGGAGACTACCGTAGCTAGATCGAATGGTAAAGCAGGTACTTCATATTCTGCAGCATCTAAATCCTGAAGGTGTACCCCTTTGAAAAACTTCGGCAGAATGTATTGTCTTACAGGAACGAGAAGCATGATCATCAATGGGAATAGAACCCCAGCAATTGGAACCCAAGTGATACCAAAACAAACAAGCAAGTATGCAGTCTGGAAGAGTGTAAAGACTGCAATTGTCTTGAAAGGTACAGATTCCACATAACTTGCATGGCACTCCTCCAGAACTCTAGGATCATTTTAAAAGAAAAGGAAAATAAACAGCAGCATGTCAGTGAATGCAACTCATAAATTTTATGGAGTAATAAGGAAAGGGTGTTTAAGAAAATACTTGTATCTTCTGCTTGGAGCTGTGAACATTAATAAAATCCGTTCCCAGAACTGGTTGCCGGGTAAGTTTTCAATGGCCATGAAAGCGAAATAGCCCCAGAGTACAGAAGTAGGAATCATTTTCAGGAAAGGCATTGCTGCTACACATCCTCCTACCATCAAAGATTGGAGCAAGTTGCTCACTCTTTGTTCTTTAACCTCGACAGGCAATAGGTCATCAATTTCCTTCTCAACATCAAATATTGACTCATCAACTGGACCATTTATAGTCCCCATGCTTGATGCCAATTGAATAGTAGACTCTTTCAACTCGTTTAGTCCCTGTCGAAGCAATTTTAGTCAAGGTTAAATAATAATATGGTATGCTACTTCCTGTTTGAACCACTAGAGACAATATCGGAGTAAAGTTCAGTTTGTTAAACCAAGAAAACAACGACATATGAAAGATTGTTTTGCATCCATCATAGAGTATGTTACTGTCAGCACACAAAGCAGAACTTATGAACCAATATGGCATAGTTTTAATCAACTTCATGTCATAGATGAAAGGGAGAAAGAATAAGGGAAGTGATAAAAATCGGAATCCCACATACCTGAGAGGAAGATTCTTGGTGAACTAGAGGGCTTTGCATTTGCCAGTAAGCTTCTTTCATGCTTCCATATACTTGTCCCAAGCTTGCTTGGTTTTTCATACAACGTCGAGCTGTTGCAACAAGCCGGTTTCTAAGTAACTGCAAATCACCCAAATATCATGAGCAAATAACATATAAGGACAAAAAAATTCAGTGCATATATAATCGCTATATATTCTGTTTCACTTCCTTCTTTAAAATTGCAGGCCTATCAGTATTTTTATTAATGAATTTTTATTGGCAATCACAGTGAAGTTTCATTAACAAGAAAAAAGGAAAGGTGCATTTTAACTAATATGTCTACCAGGTGCTTTAATGTAGCTAAACTTTTGGTGTGCATTGGAGATTGTGGAATGACACCATTTGACGGAGGAACTCCGATTAGACCACATAATATAACCTGTCATACATTCAACACAGCGAACATGTCAAAACTAAGGATCACATTCAGTTCATGAATCAAATTGCAACAGGCAAGAAACCGAAGGGTTTTACACATAAGGCTAAGGATCAAACAAAGCATGGAGGTTTATTTACCATGAATCCCAAAAGAAGTAAATCATAATGGAAAGAAGGTGGCTTTCTTAAATTGAACTCTTTCTGCTGAGCAAGCTGAGATGCCACACTATGGTCAAAATAATAGAGCACGGCAAACATTGTCGCCGGAATAAATGCACCGAAAATGTAGTGGATTGGCACATCCAGCATGTCCTGTTAGTGATTTTGAATTTTGCATAAGAACTTTGCATGCAAGTGTTGAGAATAAAAAGTATGAAAGAGAACGTTAATCGGCATATATCCTAACAATAAATAATTTCGATTTATTAAGTAGTCATGCCTTTATGACAGTCCAGCTTTCATATGCACCAGGAGACCATGGATTTGGACTGAAGAGTCGCCTAGGAATTCCTTTTGGAATACTTCCAGATGGTATATAAGAAAAAGAAGTCCATAATATAATCATCACTGGGACGCCATAATCTGCTATGAAGCCCCGTAACCATCCTGTAATAAGGGCAAAATAAATCTAAGAATTGTTGAAACTTGATGAAGGAACTTGGTAAAAAGATGAGTCAAATGGTTATGTTTTCAGTTATAAAGCCTCATAACCATCCTTAGTCCTTCTTGATCAGGTTTATCCTCCACTTGGTCCTATTCTAATGTAAATTAATTGGGTCTGTAGAAACTCATAAAGCTGAAATATTATCAGTTATAGCATTTTTTTCATGCATTAAAGAGAAGTCAAAATCATACCAAATCAATTTCAAGAATAGCAACACAAATGCCATCAAGACAGAAGTGCATAAGTTGAAAGCCTTAAAGACAATTTTAGGAATGTTCTTCAAGCAATGTTCAGTTTACAGATCAATAAAATGCTTCATCCAATCCATGACCCCTCAACAATGTTGTTCCTATTGTGGCCTTTCTTATCTAAGGCCAGCATTTATGGATCTCATTTCCTTTTTATTGGGGGAGGGGGCACATTGGAGACCTTACAGACCTGGGAAAGGGCAAAAGAAAGGAGTCGGGGCAGGGATCAAGACGGTAGTTGGCGGCTTGGTTCCAAGTAAGTTATTAGTTTGTTGAATACTTATTTCGATAAAGAATGCATTTCCTAATGGAAAAACTTAGTGTTATTGCAACTTTTGTTAACGTCCACAAATTGACAATAAAGAAAATAAAATTTTATGCCTTCTCACTTGTTTATGATCCAAATACACATGATTAATTTCACAAACCTTACCTGAACCATATCGCCAAGACCTTGCTTTTCGGCTTTTCAATGCTGTAAGTAGAAGGCCAAAGGATAGAATCAAAGCAAACATGCCATTTCCGAATCTCCATGAAGACTGAAACTCGGTTGATGTTGGGTCTGCTCTCTCGGGTATATGAAACTCATTAACTAGTCCCTGTTAAACCCATTTAGAGAGTATTTTTATCAGTTGAATTAATCACCATTCAAGATTAAAACATAAATTATCTTATTTCTATTATTATTTCATACAAGAACCATAATCCATAAGTCAATATTACTGTGCAGAACAAAAAAAGATGCATCATACTTTAATAGCCTCTTGCATGAAGAGCATTGCAATAAGAAGGCCGAATAGTTCCCCTACTAGGCGAGTGAACCTGTTGATGATGGAGCAAGCTCCTAAGATAGCCAGCAGGAACAACAAGATAGCTGTCCACATGCATACCCTGCCCAAACAATATAAATTCATGAGGCAAAAAGTTTCGTCTTCAAGGCAACCTACGATAGTAACTTGCCATAAAAGTCGAAGACTATATTATTTCAAATTCAGAAGTGAGCAGCTATAGTGATATACCATCCGGACCACGCTAGAAAGAGCTTTGAACCCAACTCCGGTCTACTTTTAGCAAAGTTGAACATGAATGTATACATAATAACAGTTGGTTCTGCTACTCCAAGAATCAACAAAGGCTGGCCTCCTATAACGGAGTGTAAAATTCCACACAATGCCGTAGATGCTAATGTTTGAACTGCAGTGAGTACTCCATCTGAAAATTGTTGAAACACGGAACATCAAATTCGAGGTATAATATATCAATATCTCAGCATTTATCTAATCATCTCTCTTATCATAAACAAGATTCCATGCATGGATAGAATCCAACAAACTTATGGTATGAGTAACAAGATCATAATTGGTACAAATGCTTAAATCAGGCTATGTAAATGTACCTGTATCTCTCTCCAATTGTTCCCCGAATGAAATAACTGGAATTGCTGATGCAAAAAATATATATGTGGTAGGGGCTAATATCCTACAAAATAGAAGCTTAATAGTTAAAATTCCAATCAAAATAAAAAATTAACATTGCCTAAAATTGTAGTAATTTTAAAGGAATACCATGACAAGAAACATAATATCTTTCGATCTTCATTATCGCGTGTATATGTATGATATCAAATCTACTACCCCAATTCTAAGAAGAAGAGTATTTTGTAGCATAAGAAAGATGTACCTGAATCCTGCTGTGATACCACCAATCCAATCTTGCTTGTAATACATCAATCTTTGTTTAACATCATTTTTTATTCCGCGAAATGGAACAAATGTCTCTTCCATAGTTTCTTAACAAGGACTAATGATGCTTCAACTTCACCAACAACTAAAAGTAGCAAAAATATAACTATGCTTAATTCATGTTCTGATGCTAAGAAGAGCTATAACTACACAAATCTATGGTAAAACTAGCAAGCCATTACACATAATTTTGATTTATAAGACAATTTATGCAAATAAAAAACCCTTCTACTTCTAATCTATAAAACCAAAATGACAACTTTGTTACAAGTAGTTGAAGACCAAGCTTTAAGACCCTTTTAGAGTACACAAAGCAAAATCATCAAAATGAAAAAGGGTGGGATAATTAAGCAGAAAAATAGGAACTTTCACACTGTGAAGACATAAAGAAAGGTTCAAAGAGGACAATGAGAGTCAACTAAGAACTCAAAAGGGTTCAAAGAAAGGTCCTTAGTTATAGTAAAGAAAGAAACTTGTAGAAAATTGAAATGTAGTACTAAAAATGAATGGAGAAAAAAAGTGGAAGTGAGGAAAAGGATTTGAAGGAAAAGAAGCCCAGAAAAGCTAACAATAAAAGAAATAAAAGTTGTGACTTTTGATACAAATGCAATGTATCATATTGAATAATACTGAAAATGAAGGGAGAGACAAAAGTGAGTGAAAGATGATAATAAGAGAAAGTATGAGTGAGTATCTTTTCAGAGAAAATATCTACTGTCTCAAAGTTTGTCGATATAACACTCGTTTATCGTTCAAAAAAAGTAAAATATAAATTAAATATAATAATACATGAAATGATACATATTTTTAGAAGAATTGTCCTATAGTTTTGATGAAGTGAAATAAAATGTAGCATATAAAGACACAACATGATTATAGCAGAGTATTTGTAATGACAAGCTGGCTTGGAATGAAACATCCTACCTCATTCCCAAATCTATATTACTATTTTTATGGTGAAATGTATTTCAATATTTAAGTTTCATCAAATAAATTTATAAAACTTTAAAATGTGATCATATAACAATGCAATAGCATACAAATATTTAAAAATGTCACTGACTTAAGTTCTGATAATGATGAAGGTGAACCCATTTTTCTAATCTTCAAAATTTAATGAATGTAATATTTATGTACTCTTATATTACAGAAATATAATTAGCATATTATTTATCATTCATTTTTATATTTGTATTATTTATATCTAAATTTAATAATGATTAAATATGAGTAATCATCAATGTTATCATAACAACTCAAAATCTCTTGTAGTGCATAAATCTTATTCTCAAAATTTAGTTTCTAACAATTTTTTTAGGAACAAGATCATAAGGCTTCTATTATTGTGATAACATTATTCTTGTAATCCCATTTTGATATTATAGTTTATAGCAATTATTGGTGAATTAGTTTAAATATCAAAAAATTCATAATATAATATTTTTCAATCAATGAAATGGTATAATGTTGCACACCAAAAAACAAAATAGTACACTGTTTTTTTTTGTTGAGATTGATGTGGTGAGTGTGAAAGCATATGCAATTACGGATCTAATTGTACCTAGATAACAAAAAATTTATGAGTATTTATTCACATGGGTTAGGCATAATGTTTTGGATCTATTTTAATATTTAATATGTTTGTATATTCTCTCAATAAAAAATAGGAATAATTTGTATAAATTTGTCTCCTTTTTTAGCTTTCTTAATTTTTAAGGGACAATAAATAAAAATCCTTAGAAATGGTGTAATCATGACAACCTTAATTTAATGAAAAAAGTATATTGAGCTTTATATTTGTCTGTTTATTACTCCTTAATTTCTGGATCATGGTGTTCTTCCAAACACTTTAGAAAGCTTGGATATTCTTTTATTTTTTATTTTAATTTTAAGTGATAAATAACTTTCCTGTAAAAAAGAAAATTGTATTAAAGGAGGGGTAGTACTTAATATTGCAAGATTTAAACTCTTTATCATAAGAGAAAAAGTAAATGGTATTTTATATATTTTTAATTATTTAGGAAATGCATGTCACCATTACAAATCTCAAATTCTTCTAGCCTTAAAGCGGCAAATGGCATATCTACATTAAAATTCCTTTTAATTATTTATGTAAAAAATTGTTTGAACTTGAATGCATTATTATGGTGAATAAAAGAATAAGAAATGTTGTACAGATAATTTATTAACATTCTTCACGAGGGATTCTCTTTTTGAAGGTAAAAGAATATGGAATAATAGAATATGAAAATATATCCAATAGTGGTGACCCATGTAGAATGTCCAACAAGTGTCTTGAGTAAAGTGCAAAGACACAGGGAAAGTTGCATTTTAATATGTATATATATACAAGGGGAGCTTCTCACATCATAATATTGTGAAAAAATGAGAACACTTAATATATACTATTGATCTTAATTAAACGTTTAAGATTAAAAGATACGTGCATATAACTATCATATGACTAATAACTAATTTTTAATTATAATCATTCATAATTATTTGTAAAACCCAAATTTATTGTTCTTTCCGATAACTATTCTCACTATAATATATATATATATATATA
>NC_032024.1:1890686-2101095 GCF_001865875.1 Lupinus angustifolius
TATATATATATATATATATATCAGACAAATAAAACATCCTGCTTCATTTTCATGTTGTTTTATGCCACATTTTGCTGATTCTGTTATATATGTCAGCCATTTACCAAAATTACAATCTATTTTTTCACTTCCTAGTGAGATATAAACATGTGAATAATTTTGATTATGAAATTATTTCATTAAAGAATATCAATTTCAAAAGAAAGATATTGTCTTGAAACTTGAAAGAATAAGATATTATTATTCTATATTAACATCCTAAATATATTCCGGGGAATGTGTTTAGCATAACATGTTTATTCTTGTCTAGTAAATTATACTTTATTGATTTGGTAAAAAAAATGTAGAATTGTTTGATGAAAAGAAATAACAACAATAATTATAAAAAAAAGGAATACCATAGTCCTTTCGATAGTTCTAATCTTACAATTTTATTTGTCAGTAACTCCAATCTAATAACTTAATTATCAAAAACTATAAATTATAATAACTTAATTATCAAACAACTATAACTATAAATATCCTAATAAGTTATCTACTACATTAACTACTCCAGTTCCTTTTTTTTTGTTGGTATACCTAACTAGTTCAGTTATGTTATTAATATTCAAAAGTTTGGTATATCTATTAGTGAGAGAACCAGAAGTCTTTCTCGTTTATTTTATGTTTGTTAATTAGTATGATTATTAAATTGTAAATAGGATCAAATAGCATAAAAGTAAAGCTCAAACACTCAAGTTTCTCACAACACAAACAGATAAATGGTTATTTCATTTCATTTCCAACATCACGATTAATTATGTTAGTGATCAACCATAGTTTTATTCTTAACCATACTTTCCAAACGAGATATTTTGTTAATCTCAGCTATCAGCTATGAGGACTCATTGATTATCGAAATCAACTCTCAAGCCTTTCATTTAACTTATTTAACGAATGACCTATACTAGTCTAACATTTTAAGGAGAAAAACACGTGTGAAGACTTATACAGACAACCAATAAAATTTTAACAAAATGTCAAAATTTAATTTAAAATGATAGCACCAAAAGATATAAATATGTTTGTCCTATATACATCTTTCACATAAATTTTTCTTGTAAGTTAGACCTGGATGAATAGTGATATGCATAACTACAAAATCCTCCTAAAACATAAAAATGAGACATTCAAATATAAACCAATCATTGGCTAAAAGTTTCTATAGGTTTCTCAACACATGATAAAGTAAAACTTCTAAGGGAACTTCCCTTTGTATATTGAGCACTAACAAGCAAAATGTAAAAAAAAAAAAGAGGTTAAACTTTCAAGAAAGTTTATGAGCCAGCACCAAAACTATTCAAAGAAGACCCATGGCATCAATTCAGCCTCTCAAAATCCAAAAGATCAATGAGAAAAGGAGGAAGAGCAACTCTAACCTCCCAACTTAAATGATATAATTGGGCAGACACAAATCCAAACAAGAACCAAATGGTGCCCCTCAAAAAATGGAGATGCAAAATTTAACGTTGAGATCCATTTCTAACAACACCATCTCCTTTTCCCAGTTGTAATGATCTTGTGCCATGTGGGATACTGCCAACCTTCAAGATACCAGAAGATTCGGCAAATCCTTTAACTTTGACTTGCATTGACCCTACTGTAACAACTTCAGTTCGTTCTTTACTACTAACGCCAACAAATTGCTTAGTGCCAACCGGTTTAGGGGTAATAATGACTGAACCAATCTTTAAAATAGAAGAAATGTCTTCTTTGTCAACTTCAACTTTCTCATCCACGAGCTTGATGCTAGGGAGGACATTAGAAGTGTTCACAATTTGCTGAGGGCCTGAAGTTGAAATCTGTATTTCAGTATCAGCATCATCTTTGGGCTTTGAATTCTGCTTGAAGTTATCAACATCATCTTTGGGCTTTGAATTGTTCACATCATTGACTGCAGGTGTATTTACAGCAAAATTCAAGTTGTGTTGACCTTCCAAATTTGGTATAAATGGACTTTCAAAACTCTTGATTAAGAACTTGCCCTTCTCATCTTGCATGATCTTCTGACGGTTTTCATAGTACATAAAGTCATCAAGCAAAGATGAATTCAAAGTATGGTTTTTGAATATTTCCAGCATTTCTAAACCTTTCCGATACATTATCTGAACATAAGATGATAAGAAAGGGACATTTGATAGTCAATGTTTGAACTAAGTAAACTTTAAACGTAGTGATAAAATTTATCAGTCAAAAGTCAAACAAAGCCGCAATGAAACCATAAACACAGGTAACAAGTTCTGTACTTCAGCAAAACTACCCGGGGTATAAACATACAGACAATAATGTTGAAGGTTAACAGAAAAACCTGTCAATTCTTAATATAATAAAAGAATTGCTAACAAGAAACAATAATAAATATACCTCTTGGGTGTCTCTACTATTAGTTACTGGCTTGTGCTCGTTGTTCTCTAGTATAATGTGCCTAAAATTTGAATTTTGAACATCTTTAATGAAGTGCCACTTCACAGGGAAGCTCCCACTCCATTTATCTTGCTGCCAAAAATTCATATCCCTATTATAATCAACTGGACCTACCATCTCAGCAACCCCACAGAATTGACCACTTGCATTAACCTACATTAAATTAAAAATAAAAGTAAAGTCAGTGTGACAAACGTAATAGAATTAGCTTGCACATAAAAAATAAGAAAACATAATGAAAACACCGAGACGTCATCATAATGGAAACTCACAGAAAAAAATAGGAAGACGGGACAGACTCCAGATTTTTCAGCTGCTATTTTCTTCGCATCCTCATAAGCATTATGCAGCTTCTTGTTTCCATGAGGTGTCGATGACCACACATTATATTTAATGCTTTTGTGTACATCATCCTCGCTGTATGATTTTATAACAAAAAACTTCGCGTTTTCATAGTCAATAAGGAAATCCTCCTTGTTATATTGATCAGGATAAATGATAATGTTCTGTTGCTCACTACCATCTCCTGCCTTGGTTGTATAGGCTTTCACAGACAACTGTTCCTTTGATCTACTAAGTCTAGGACCGCGGTTTTGATCACCCAAAAAATCAGGACCACCATTTACATCACTAGGTAGATTTCCACTGTGAACTTTTGGCCAAAATTTAGCAGCTGCAGACTGTCCTTTAGCAACAGATCCAAAATCAGAATATCCACTATAATGGGGAGCTACATTCAATTGAGTACGACGAGACAAAGTATTCCCATTAGCGATAGTATCTACATGTTGGTTTGAGGCACCGGAACTTCTACCCTACAAACAGGAAACATATACCATCAACAAGTTAGCAAGAAACAATTAATATTTTATAGAGTAAAATACTTAAATACATATCCAAGTACCAATATGAAGGTAGTCAGGTCAGGACACACTCATTTAAATCTAATACGGAAGGACAAATTACTACCTGATTGACAGTGGATGAAGGTATGTTGGGAAAACTACTCGCGGAAACACTTGCATGTATCAAATCCTGTGTCCTCCCATCATTACGTCTCGGCCCTCCGGGTACCCTGGCCAAGGAACTTGTCTGATTTGATAAAGGTTTTGAAGAGTTCTGGGAAAAGTTGTGAGAAACTGAATTGAACTTATGTTTCAAACCACTTCCATCAGGTCTACTGACAGAAGCACTGTTTCCATAGAAAGAGTCCACAGAACAATCAGGAAAGTTGTCAGGTGGGACAATAATGGGAATATAAGAAGATGAAGAAGCATGATTCTGATAATTGGGGAGGGCATAATATTGCTGGCCTCCAAGAGAACCATCAACTCCTATCACGGCACCAGGAATGTAAGGATTATATGGATTGTATGGAGACTGTGCATATTCATAGCTATAATATACATATGGCGTATTTTCATTCTGTGAACTCTGAGACAAAAAAAAATGAAGACAAACATTAAAATCAGCCAATGATTCAAAACAAACAATAGAGAGAGAGAGAGGAGCTAGGCTCACCATGTACTGAATATCGGGACCATCTACACCAAAAACCCGATGGTGATCCTCCCATTCCCCAGGTGATTCAAATCCTAAGCACAACAGATAATCAATATCATGCATATTTAAAATGTAACCAACCCAAAAAGTAGTGACATTATGCTTTAAATTTACCTGTAGAGTAATACCCATAATTGGTGGCAGCAGGGTAAAACAAATTCTGATCAACAACAAACTCTGGGGCTCCTTCATTCAACATTACTTTAGTTTGTCCAAGATTAGAGCTTGTGAAGTGTGAATTCAAATCAACACCTTCAATCTAAGTCAAAAAGGGATGCACACATTATTGATAGTCATACTTCATAAATATTGATATACTTAAAGAATGCAGAGTTTCAAGAGTGTTTAAAATCGTTAACCTTGATATATCAAAGTTGAAACAACAGAAGTTATAAGATTTCATTCAAAAAAATTACCAAGTAAGCTTCTGGGTTTCTAGTTTCGGAAAACCCATACATTTCCATACCAGAACTGCCACCACTGTAGACAGTCACGAAATGAAGTATATAAGCATTCAAAACAATTCAAAATTTACTATTGGCCATACTAATCATCAACGAATAAAAAACTAAAAGTATACAGAAATACTCTAAATCAAAATCATTTCTGCACATATCATAAAACTTCTCCGAGCCACCAAAACCTAAATACATAGCTCATTAACTAACAGATTAGAAAATCCAATTTCACAAACTAAAACCTAGAACCCGAATCCCAATTTCCTCAAACCTAATATAAAAACCAAAAGAGTGTGCTCTAAACATAGAAAACACATGAATAATAAAATAAGACCATGAATCACTAAATTTAAGAAATAGAACTTCAAGTAGGAAAGAGAAACAAAAGAAGGAATAAAAAAGCGCGCACACAGAAACAAGAGAATAAAATATTACCCTAAAAAATAGAAAGAAAACGAATCAATCCATGGTGAGCGAAGAACACAGTTCCGATACGGAATTGAAGAAGAGAGAGATAGAAAGAGTATGATTCTGCAACATTGTGAAGCGGGAAGGAGAGAATTTACGAAACCCTAAGCATGAATCGAAACGACGAAGCTTTTGGAATACGAAAGAGCCGTTTTGATTTGAGAGAGGAAAAAAACAAAATACCAGAGATTCTATTCCCTCACTATTTTATACATACAACGCGTTTTGCTAAGTATTACCTAAACTACCCCTCTATGCCTTTGCATACAACGAAAATGCCACTAACAATTGGAAAATGTTGACACTGTCGTTTCGGTAAGGTTACATGGCAGTGATTGTTTATCGTGACTGTCCAATGATTGGTTCATGAGTTAATTTGATTTGCCTATAATGCCCTTCGAATTTCTTAAACATGAAGATAAAGATTGGAGAGGACATAATAGGAAGTAGAAGGGGATGTGAGTATCGCCTCACGTTTTCCCATAAGAGAATTTGATTTTGTTTTTTTTTCATAGTTACACAAATCATACTGGTTCAATTTTCGATATTGGTATGCTATAATAATTATAATTAAACCGATTAAAATTTATTGAAATGTATGGAACCAGCTAAAAGCTAAAACTAGTTTTACTTATAAAAAAATTATATTTTAAAAATGATACATCAATAATTCAAACATTAAACTTAATAGTTATTTGTATCATGGTTGGTCAAAATATTCTAATTTAAACCGTGAAACTGATGGAATCAAACCAAGCCAAAACATAAAATGTAGTTCAATTTTGAGATCTGGTTTAGTTTCTTTTTTAATGAACTGTTTAAGTTCGATTCGATTTAAGGTTTTGAAAATTTTAGAACCATAAATCGAGCCTCATATTAAATAAATAAGTATTATGGAATAATATTGTACTATTGTTTAAACTCTTCGGTAAATTTTATGATTTAAATTACCAATGTCAATGTATAAATTTTATACTCTTTAAATTATTATATAACTTGTATAAAATTGTACAAACCATGTTAAAAATTTATAAATTCTCATTAGTTAACTTTTTATATCAAATCATGCTTGGTTAAAACTTATACTGAGAGGAAATGGAAAAACAAATGTGTATGAAACAATAATTAACATAAAAAAACAATGTCAGATACCTAAGCAACAATCTATCAAAATAATTGGAAAGAATCCAACATGATTATTTATCCCAATTCAACAACAAAAGTACATTAAAATAAATAAAATGAAACCCAAATCATTAAACCAGACAAAATGATGAAATGAAAGTCTGAACACTGTTACACCAAACACTGAACTCAAAAAAGCTGCAGTGTATTATATCTTTACCAATATTTCAAACTCATGTCATTAGAATCACCATGCAAAGCCAATCTCAACAAATGTGAGAGGATAACATAGTCATCATTCAATAGACAAAAGTTAATGCCCATTCAAAAATTGAGATTTGCATAGCAGCTTCAAACACCAGAACCTGGTTGATGAGAAAGGTCTACAGCCTCTGGATTATCTGGGCCAGTACTCCCAACAACAGGTACTTGCTCCACATGTTCAGCTCCCAACATTTTTGGATCAGTAGCAGCTCCTACTTCTGGTGCTATATCAGAAAACTTACTTGGTCTATTGCGCCTAACATAAGCGACGGGGCTGCGGCTGCGGCTACGACTGTAACTTCTACGGCCACGGCTACGGCTGCGGCTCCTATGTGGGCTAATACTGCGGCTGTAGCTGCGACTACGATCACGAGACCAACTGCGGCTTCGGCTTCGACCCCTGCTCCAGCTCCTACTTCTGCTTCTGCTGCGGCTTCTGCTGCCAGCATCCCATGTCCGAACTCTTTCAGGACTACGACTAGTACTTCGGCCTCTGTTTCTGAAACCAACATCTCTTCTATTGTCAAATCGCCCTCGTCCACGCCCTCGTCCACGCCCATCCATGCTGTACCGATCATTCGTGCCCTCTTCATCTCTACCCCAACCACCGTGACCCCCACGAGGGCCATCAAATCCCCTACCTCTATTACCCCTACCTGAAATGAAATCACCTCTCCCACCTCGCCCACCAGATCCATCCCTAATGCCACCACGACCACCAAATCCACCATCCCTCAAGCCACCAGGAGAACCACCAAACCCACCATCCCTCATGCCACCAGGAGGACCACCAAACCCACCTTCCCTCATGCCACCACGACCACCAAACCCACCATCCCTCATGCCACCACGACCACCAAAGCCAGCATCTCTCATCCCACCACGTCCACCAAAGCCACCATCTCTCATCCCACCACGACCACCACCCTCCCAGCGCCCACCAACACGACCACCAGAATCAAACCGATTCATTCCACCCCGATCCTTTCCAAAATTGGGTGGACCACGTGAAGCTATATCTCTCAGCTGTGGAAGCACATGCTGGTTAGCACCCTCCAAAACTTTGATTAAATCACCTGCATGCTTCCAGTCCTGCTCAGAGAAAAATGTATATGCCACTCCAGTAGCACCTGCCCTTCCGGTTCTTCCGATACGGTGTACATAGTCCTCAACTCCAGTGGGAAAATCATAGTTGATCACCACCCTACCATGTGGAAAATTCACAAATTTATATAAGATGCATCATCATACAACTTACAAACAAAATGAAGGGATGTAATAGGATAACCATTATCTACAACATGCACGTGTCATATGAAAGAACCCATCATATGACACCTGTTCACCTGAACACTAAAGACTCATGTAGAAAATTCAAAAAATTCAATTAAGATCCATCACCATACAACTTACAAACAAAACGAAGGCTGAGATGTGCTTTACTAATAGGATCATCATTATCTACCACATGCACATGTCATATGAAAGACTCCATCATATGAAACACTGAATGATAAGAAATTTAGTTACAAAGATGCTAACCTTATATCTTTGATGTCAAGCCCACGAGCAGCAACATCTGTTGCAACCAGAATTGGTGACTTGCCAGACCGGAACTGATTTAAAACATAGTCTCTCTCACCTTGAGACTTGTCTCCATGAATTGCAGCAGCCCCAAAACTACGACCAATACTACGGGCAAGCTGATCACATAACCTCTTCGTGGAACAAAATATTATGACCTTAGAACCCCGTTCTTGCTGACTGAGGATCTCCTCCAAACGCCTCTGTTTCTCCATTTGTGATACAACTTCAACATACTGCCCATTTACAAAATGCATTATGCAGGGAAAGGAATTGAGTCACCAAGAAACGAAAAACGAAAGATAATATTCTTCATTTGATAGATATAAATACTTTGTTGGTCCCTGAACTTTGTGGGGAATCTAAAATAGGTCCCCACACTAATAAAAGTTTTTAATTGAGTCTTTAAACCTATAAATAGTTGTGATCGAGTCCTTCAGACACATTTGCATTAGGGATTCCTTAAGAAATCATAAAAAGGCAGCTCGGTGCACGAGGCTCCCACCTAGTAGGATTGGGGGATGGGAGGGTAGAAGTAAGCAACCTTACCCTCGCCTACTCCTGAAGTTACAGGTCCCTAAACTTTCTGATAAAACTCAAATAAGTCCATCTGCTTTTGGGGGGAATTCATAACTTAACAGACCCTTAACAGAACTCTGATCGAAATATGTATGAGATGCTCGTTTACAAATGTTCATAGGTCTAAGGTCCCAATTAAAAGTTTTATTACAGGGACCTATTTAAATTTTCCTAAAAAATCAGGGACTAAGACCAATACTGTGGGATATTATATGATACTTCAGTCCCAATAACATTGAATAAGAGCAATCAGCAGTCACAGAATGGACCACGAATTAATAAAATCGGTAACTTTGACCTTTCAAATCACTGATAAAGCAACATAAAAGTACCACTGGTCATATGTTTTTTAACGGAGTGGACACTGATTGGGTACCTGCGTGATAGATTTATTTGCAGCAAGCTCATCTACATTTCCAATGTTAACCTGGACTGGATTAACAAGAAGATCACTGGCAATTTTTCTTACTTCCTTTGGCCAGGTTGCTGTATACATGAGAGTTTGTCTGCGTGGGGGAATCTCATTCACAATCTTACGAATTTGAGGTTCAAAACCCATATCAAGCATCCGATCAGCCTCATCAAGCACAAGGAGTGAAACTTGCCCGAAGTTAATTTTCTTCATTTCGAGGATATCATTGAGGCGACCAGGTGTGGCAACAACAATGTCTGCTCCCCGATCTAATTCTTTTAGCTGAAGAGCTTTAGGTGCTCCACCATACAAACACTACAGAAGGAAATGAAATCAAGAGATACGACAAAGATAATGGCCAACAACTTTATAGACTACAAGTGCAAAAAAAGGTGTTGAAATGCTCAGGACATACCGTGCAAGAGATCCGTGAAGAACGGCCAAATTTAACAACCTCATCTTGGATCTGTGTTGCAAGTTCACGTGTTGGAGCCAAAACCAAGACAGTAGGGCCATTTAGGGCATTATTATGTCGCTGTCTAAGAAGAAGGAAGGCAGGAATTACATAGCCCAATGTTTTCCCAGAGCCTGTTTTAGCAATTGCCACTATGTCTCTACCCTGTAGTGCAACAGGCCATGTTTGAGCCTGAATTGGCGTAGGATTGGAGAAGCCAGCAGAATATATCTGAAATTAGAGAATATGGCAGGCAATCAGGCCAATGAACAATTAACACAAACAATGCCTTTTGATTTAGAAAACACCAAGCTACACTCAACAGTATACATAATTTTTAGCAGACAATGAACAAAAAGACACATAGGTTATGGTTGCTTACTGAAGCAACTTGAAGCATTTAAAAAAGGCTAAAAAGACATAAGAGGAGGAGCCAATATCAATCAAAAAATCCCACATCACATGAGGTGAAATTTGAATGAAGGGCCATCCACCCTTATAGAAGATGCTCAAGAAAGGTTCCAAACATCCATTTTGCAGGCTCCAAAAATCAGGATGGTAGTTGCACTTGTAATTGTGCCAATGGCAGATTAGCAATGCAGCGTACGACATATGCTCCTGCTCTGGAGCAGATATCGCACCTGCGACAAGCGAGAAAATATGAGTTTAAAAGTAAGGTTTAAGTTCAAAGAAAGGGGGAGAAAAACCATTATTTTCCTAGGAAGGACAAAGCATGCAATACGATATAACACGAAAGAATAAACTTACCTCCCTTAGTAACTCTGGAGGAAACCCAGCAGCATCAAATGACATAAAAGGGGGTGGAATGTTGTCTCCCTATCCATTAAGACAGATACTCATGTAAGAAAACAATGCATCAGTATATATATACTGGAACTGTAAATATTTGAAACAAAGGTGATCATCCTACAAGGTATAAGAACATTGGGAAAGACCCCAAACCATTCTGCTTATACGTTAAAACATCCACTGAATAGCAGAAACCGTTAAGAAGAGATCATACAATATATATACATATATATATATGAAATATCAATAAATATGGGATTCGGTTGCTCTTGTGGAGCATTTTAAATTTAACAGGAAAGTTAATGATTATATCAAGTATCCCAACAGACTTTTAAAAGCTTGGTCATGTCAACCGAACCACATGCTATTTGTAAGAATACAAAATATTAAAACAAATAATAGCCCACTGCCAGGAAAAATAGTACATACTGTTGCTGTAACTTCATGTTGCTGACAGTAAAGTTCAGCTTGTGAGAGACCCGAGACATCTGAAGATCCGATATAAGGAGGCCTAGTTGGAGCATTACTTGAGACAGATGGAGGTGCCCCAATTGGAGGAGTGAATGTGTTATGCATAGCATTCCCAGCAATTCCACTTCCCCCAGGCATTACATTTTGAAAAGTGGGGTTGCCAATCCTCGCATCCTGCAAAGAAGTGTTATGGAATCATCAAGATAAAAAATATTCAATTAGAACATGGAACGAATGAAGCTTTTGAGACACATGCATTATAAACACAAAGTAGTTCTGAGGTACTCAAAGCAATTGGCACCTTAAAAGTGCTAGTGAGTTTAGCACCAGGATGCGAGATGCACCAACAAGTTCAAGCCTCGCTGAAGAAAGGTGTCAATATTACAACAAGAAACAGTAAATTGAACTATTTTGCATTAACTTGGCAATTTATTAAGATGGTCATTATACAAAACTTTGAGTTCTCTGCAGATTAGGACTTAGGATACAAAAGACAAACAACTGGTTAGTTTCTTTAACACATTATTTTGCCCCGTTTAGCAAGTTGGAACTTGGAAGCATGGAGTATTTGAATCTTTTAAATTATCAGTAAGGTATTACAGGCATGTCTCACTTAAGCCAGAAAGGTGTCTCACCAAAAGGGCAACACCTCAACCTGCAAGAGACCCTGACCCCTTTAGGCACCTTGCTGCCAGTGACTACAATCCTTTTTCTATGATTATTGTGCATACACTCAAATATATGAAAACAGACATTCACCTCAAGGCCCAAGTTAATATTATCTTACTTTTCTTATCTATGTGTATACAATTCTCCAAAATATTATATTCTACGGCACACTTTTATTATAAAAAAATCTGGAACACTAATATACCATCAAATACAGTAATTTCACTGCGAGGTGTTGTTTTCCTTTTTTAGGGTAGGAGAGAGGGTTTCCATATATTAAATCATTATTTTAAATGTGAACAATGGGCAGACAATGTCAACTAAGTAGAAATTTAATTATGCTATAAACCTTTGTAGTAATCAGCCCAATAATCAAACATGTCTAAGAACAAATGGAAAAGTGCAGCTACAATTCAAACTGCCGATAGGAAAAATATAAAGTACCTGTCGGTTTCCTGAAATGGGTATCTGTGCCAAATCCGGCTGATGACGGCTCATTGTTGGCACCTCTTTGCTAGAATTGTAGTGATATTCATTCCCAGGCCGGCCATGTAAATTGTCCTCATGGCCCATCTTTTGGCCAGCAGGATGAACATGGGATGGATGACCATGCATCATTCCAGAACTCATCTGGTTTTGGAAGTTAGGACCAGAACCATGTTGATAGAATAAATCAGAACCACCCGGTGGCGACTGCATTCCTGAGGGAGACTGGTGCACGTTTCCCGATAAGCCCCTGAATTGTTGTGGTTGGGCAGCATTAGCACCAACATTTGGTACTTTACCTGAACTGATTTCAGCAGAAACGTTCTGATTGTTATGACCGGGCAAGGCACTTCTTTGTTGATACTGGGATGGTGAATGTCCAACTTGGCTTCCATTCTTAAACTCTGCATCGTTTGTCTTCGGATATGCTGTTTTATAATCTTGTTGACTTTCAAAAGAGGGCTGACCATTCATGTTATGCTGAATGTGCTGAGAGTTAGGCTGCCCAGATGCATTCATGTTCGGCTGCACCGACTGGGAATTTGGTTGCCCAGATTGAATCATGTTTTGCTGATATGACATATAGTGCATGTTCTGGGGAGTGAATTGATGTGCTTGTGGTTGTACGTTATGGGATCCATGATCCTGAGACATGCCTTGCCCATAATGCTGGGAATGCATCGGCTGTGACGGTATCTGATTATGCATTTGCTGTCCATGAGGATACATCATCTGTTGTCCTTGAGGTTGCATCATGTGTTGCCCTTGAGGATGCATCACTTGTGGTCTCACTTGATATCCAGACTGTGCCAGCTGTGAATTCATCTGCTGTTCAGAATGAGCAACCTGAGATGGCTGCTGCTGCTGTTGTTGCTGCATCGGTTGCCCATACTGTTGGCCGAGGTGACTCCCCTGCTGTTGTTCAGGTTGTACCGTGTGTGCACTCGGTATGGGCGCCAAGTTCGGCGTAGATGCCCCAGGTGCAGGGCCTGAAGACGCAGGCGGGGCCAAGGGAGCAGGTCTTTCATATTGGGTATCATTGGTTTCAGGATTCCAATAGTATAACACACCAGTACTGCCATCAATCAAACCCTTCCATGGCTGCGGAAGAGTTGGATCATCCGGCGCGTATCGGACACCACTACCAGCAGAAGCTGCTTCTGCGGATGCCATCTTTCTAATATATCTCTACACAATTAAATAGACAAAAATCAACGTTCTAGCGTTTTACATAACATAAGCAACACTCAAAAATCAAAATCCATAGACACCCAATAACACCTAATGACAACAGAATTAGAAAAAAAATTGAATCTTTAACCTACCCAATGAAAAAATCCACTAAACCCAAAAATCTAATGGTTCCAACTTCCATATAATGCCAAAATTTTAAAAATTAAAAATTAAAAAATCCTACGAACCCTAGAAAAAAATATAGATTAGAGTGAAAAAGAAAGAGATTTATATTACCTCAGCTTAGATGAGTAAGAATGAAAGAGTGGGTTAGAGTTTAATTGTGATGGTTAAGAAGAGTAATGAGTGAAGATGTTGATATTAATAGTGGTAATTGGGATAAAGAAGCAATGAAAAAAATAAGAAAGAAGAGAGAGGCAGAGATAGTTAGGGTTGTTGAAAAAGAGAGATTGCAATCCAATTTGTAAAGCCCACATACTCTATAGTTTGTTATACGATGGGCCGTATTTAATGTTGGACGGCTGTGATTAAAGCCCAAGTCTCATGTGGGCCCTTTTCACACGTGGACGCTCCATATTCATTTCATCTCTTAATCTTTCCCTAGTTAATTATGGAACCAAACTATTCTATCAATACGTTTATAGCTGACATTCGTCATAGTGTGAGGCTCTAGTAGATCTTTATGATGATTAAAATGTCAAATGTTCAATTCGATACTTATTAAAAGGAACAATTATGCATCCCGAAATGAATTAGTTATTTACTCAAGAGGGTAAAGGGATACACTTAGTAGTATAAAAAACATGTTTATCACTACATGTATCACTAGTTTCTAATGATACATATATTAGGATAGCTTTCTAACCTATGAAATGATACATATATGGTGATAGATAGGGTGAGGAGGACTTGACCCTATTAGCTTACTCAATTTGGCCTTATCATGATTAGATCTGAATATGATTGGGCTTCATCGAATCTAGAATCGGATTCAAGTTCAAAAAATAAATTCGATCAATATTTAGGATTGGGTAAGATACAATCATGACTCAGTTTGACCTGAGTCATAATCAGTCACTCATCATACTTGTATATGTGTTTATTCATTTGTATATAAAATAATGACACATATTTAATCAAAAGTATCATTTGTTCACAATCAAGTTCTATTAGTATTGTTGTAGGAATTTCCGATCATCCTTCTATCAAACCCATTAGCTCACAACTAAGTCTAGTACTACTCATATATGAAAAATTGTGATGAGTGAATGTTATCTAATATCTATATACAACATAAATATTAGAGAATAAATTGGTCCCAAAAATAGATGTATATAAGTTGTTTTTATCGAAACTTATCTCCAATGGTGATCGAGGGTATAAATAAAATTTACAGCATGAAGGGCAAGAGGTTAATAAAATAAATTTCATTCAATTTGTGATTTCTTTCATACTTTTAGTTTAAAGGGATTTTTTAATTTAAATTATTTTATTTATTGCATTGGTTAAAATTAAGACGATTTTATGGAGGTTGGTGACATATTTATGTTTATTACACCCTGGTCTAATTATTGGGGTCCATTGTATATGAATCTTTTTAGTACTTTCCTATTAACTAATCAGTTTCATTTATGGTTCAACGAAACAAAACAATTTTATATTCATTTGAAATTTGACTTATCATTTAATTCAATAAATTTGGTTCTTAGATTTTTTTTGTTTCTCATAAATATCTTCGCAATAGAGGCAGTTATGTCTGAACCGAAAACATCCATAGGTATGTAATATTAACTCTTTCAGCGGACATTTTTTATCCACGAGACTCGAACTCGAGACTTTGCTTAAGAGAAATCAATCATGTATCACTTGAACTAACCTCCGTTCATATTTGATTCTTAGCTTAAATGAGTTGAAATCAAACTAAAAACTAAACTCATTAATTTAATGAGTTAAATTTTAGCCAAATATTGTTTATTTAGAGTTATGTTTATTAATTGACTCAATTATACATAATATATACAAAGTAAATATATGTATATATATATATATATATTAAAGAGTCTATACATATTAAACAAAAAAATCATCATTTAAATTAATGCATTGAAGTAATAGAGCTAATAAATTAAACTAACAATAAAGTCCTAACGTGAACAATTTATGAACTCAAGTTGAGTTTGAGTTTGAAAAATATCTTACATTTAACTCAAATCACGAAATAATTCCTCCTCGCGTGAACAATGTTGTTTCCAACCGTGGTTTCATTAAAGATATTTTGGGAAGAAAATAAATTAATATACTTTAAAATTTTAAAAATGATACCATAAAAAAAGATTAAATACAAACAATATTTCAAAAGGTTCTTATAATTATACCTTAAAAAATTAATTTTGTTGAAAAATACTAATATGAAACAAACACAAACACTCTTCTAAATACCAAAACCAATGAGTGTTGGTATATGCTTGATTCCCTTAAGCAATGTCGGGTTTGAATCTTGTAGATAAAAAGATGTTTGTCGGGAGAGTTAGCCCACATACCACGTACCTGTAGATGTTTTTGGCTCGGACAGTATACATGTGGGAAACAAAAAAACACTTTTTTAAATCTTGCCTTTAGAACCCTAAACCCAAATTGAAGTGAAGAACATTGAGGTTGATTTTCGTGTGTGAAAAATGGAGAGGGTTATGGATCCAATGAGAAGAGTCAAAAGGAACAGGACACATAGAAAGTTGAAGACTTGGACAATCTGGAGCATGTAATCGGTTACCATTGTTTCCTCCATAAAAAGAAACAAAGTCGGTTACTATTACTTTATTAAGCATAGAAAAACACAGCATTGGGAAAAAGTTTCATTTTTTGTGAGACATAACAAAGAAACATTGTTTTGAAGCTATGGAAGCTGATGCTGTTACAACCCCACAATTGGCCCTTGCTGATACTGATATCAATTGGAATAGGTCTTTTTTTTTGCTTTCTATGTTTTTTTCATGTGTTTTTTTGTGCAGTTCAAGTATTTGTTCTTTAAAGTTGATTTTTTTATGTGGGTAGAAACCATTTAGGAGTTCCATTAAGAAAGAGTAATATAGGTAGATGTGAAACATAGTGGCAGAGGAAGATTGTGAAAAGTTATAGGCGAAAATATTAGTGTTTGGTATTTGGGTTGTTTTTTATATTTGATAGAAAAATAGGAAAAATAATGGGAAATGTATAAATGTTTATGGGCATCCATTTGTGAAGAAACTAGAAAATTGGATTTTGCCACATTTTTAGGTCGGAATGTTTTTACATAATTGGCATCACATTTCCAAAATGTGCTCAAAACTATGCAAGATATAAATGCTACCTTAGAAGGATTTAACTTTAAGCGGTTTATCTATAAACGTAATTTATGATGGACATTTTTATCCATGTAGTGAGGAAAAGGTTAGTTGTTGTTGTTGGTGGTGGTGGTGGTTTTATTTTGTTTTACTATGTTAAAAATGTGTTTTTTCGATATGAATTTTATCTTGATGTGCGAAATGAAGTAGGCTTCGAACTAATATTGTTGTAATCCCAATGGTTTCAAATTAGGTTGGATAAGACTAAGTTCCATATTATTGGTGCCATTCTCTTTACTGCTCAATCAGGCTTGCTTCATCCAACAGCAGTGGTAAAGACAAGAATGCAAGTAGCTGGATCCGGACTTTCACAAATGTCGGGAATGTCAGTATTCACTCGCATTTTGAGGAGGGATGGTATTCCTGGAATCTTTAGAGGTTTTGGAACTTCTGCTATTGGATCAATGCCTGGTAGAGTCCTAGCTCTTACATCTCTCGAGATGTCAAAAGACATGATGTTAAAATACACTGAAGGTAAAGATATACCAGAAGCATCGCGTGTTGGTCTTGCAAATGCAGTGGCTGGCATGGTTTCAAATCTGGTCTCTTGTGTGTACTTTGTGCCTTTGGACGTGGTATATAATCTTACTTCAAACTCCGATCTATTCTGTCTCATTTCTTGTTCGCTTGTTTCTATTTATCATATATTTTTTTGATGCAAAAGTAAGATTTAGAAGGCGAAAGATGGATTAGTATAAGTCCTGGATAATGACATGCCAACAAATTGGTCTGTTAACAATACCTTATTAATTCAACACAAAAATGAATGCAATTGCTCTTCTTGAAGCTGTTTGTATCATTTTATAAACTTTGTAGGTTATCTTTCCAATTTACAAAGATCTTCCGAAGAACGGTTCATGGCTCTGTTTTCTTTCTCGGCTCATCTGTTTTTTATTTTGACAGTGGTTATCACGAAAGTTAGCCGGGAATGAATAATGTTATTTTCTTCTTTTGCTGCTCATCTATCATTTCACCTCTTTTAATGATAGTGATATTTAAAAAAAATAGCCGGGTATGCTGGGCAAATTGTACTTTGGCTGCTGCTAGATGCTTTGAAGCTGGGTTGTCATTTGTCTACAAATAAAAGAGCCATAGATATGCTTTTGCCATTATATTAGCTAAATAGTATTCTTTCCAATAATTTTGTTCAACGTTTTCTCAGATCTGCCAGAGGCTAATGGTACAAGGTCTTCCTGGAACTACAAATTGTAGAGGACCATTTGATGTTATCCGTAAAGTTGTGAAAGCTGAGGGTTTCCGTGGCTTGTATAGAGGTTTTGGATTAACAGCTGTATACCAGTCTCCAGCATCTGCACTTTGGTGGGGTTCATATGGCGCAGCACAACACATACTTTGGAGGTATATTCCTGTGATCATGTCTTACACCAATGTACTAAATTTTTAAGAGTTGTTTCCTTTCTCATTTTAATCCGTGCATGCTTATTGATTATAGGAGTTTCGGTTACAAAGATGATATGGAGAACAAACCTAAAAATGTGGAAATGGTGATAGTACAGGCTACAGCAGGGATGGTGGCCGGTGCGTGTTCCTCTGTTATTACTACTCCCATTGATACTGTAAAAACACGTCTTCAGGTATACGAAACTTGTTTTTTTAAATTTGGTGTTACTTAATAAGAGATTTTTAGTACCTGAAATTGGCATTTGGTTGAGCAATGTTCCTCCCTTTTTTCCTGACTTTATTATGGTTATTTTGGATTTGCACAAAGGTTATGGATAACTATGGTTCTGGAAGACCATCAGTACTAAAGACAGCGATGACTCTCCTCAAGGAAGATGGATGGTGGGGATTTTACCGTGGGTTTGGACCTCGGTTTTTAAATATGTCACTGTATGGAACAACAATGATTGTTACTTATGAACTGATAAGTATGTCAAATCTTTCTTTTTCTTTTTTTGGCATCGATTCACTTTTAGAATGACTAGTTGATATCAGCTGCAATGCCCTTTATTATGGCATGTTTTTCACATAATGTGATTTCAGCTTTCGGTTACATGCGGAAGTTCTCGACTTTAAGCAAGTTTTTAACTTTAGTTATTTAATTTGAATGTAACATCTTCCTCCCTCACCCCCTCATCACTGTATGAGTTTAGTACTGACAATGTTAACTACTTGTTTCCTCAACTCTTAGGTGGTATTTGGATTGTTTTTACTTTAACTCTCAATTGGTATGTTTTTACTAATGTTGCAAAACAATACCTTGTTTTAGTTTTCTTCATTGTTTTCAACTGCGAAGGAACTGGTGAAAACAACTTTTTTCCTTGTTTTCATCATTCCCTTTAGAAAAGTATAAAAACACTGAACAAATGAAAATAAGGTGACATTTTCTTATAGATGTTAGTGAAAACATATCAAGCCGAATACCTCCTTACTTGCCGGATGTATGACAAAGATGCACTAGTGTAAGTCTTTCTTTAAATGTATAACAACTACTATGCTTGTGATTTGTGAAGTTTCTTTGTCCTTAATGTGACCTGAATGGTACTCTTATCTTTTAGGATATGTTTGCAAGTTGAGTTTTGAAATGGAAGGAAGGGAAAATGAATGCTTCAGAGCTATTCACAAGTGTATTTCATGGCTCACAAGCCTTCTCTTTCCATTTTTTCCCTTCAAAACTCAACTCGCAAACCGACTCTTAGTTTTAGGATCCGGACAAGCCATTCTGATAAATTGGAGGCTTCATTCTGATATAGCTAATCCTTATTTGTTCTCTTCTTATCCCTTATAACAGAGAGATTATCAGTGCAACCAAGCTGAGGTTTTCCCTTAACAAGTGCTACAGTACTATCCGGGCCATGGCAACGATTCGAGGCACGTCATTGTAGCATGTTTAGCTTGTGTGTTGAGACATAGCAAATTGATGGATACCTTCACCCTCAAGCACACTGCATGATGTAGTATATTGCAAGGCCTGATGAATGTAGACTATTCTCAAAGATGTGGCACTCCTTCTCAATATTCTTTCTTCTGAGAACATATCTTTTGTTACTTACATGCTGTAATGTAAATTCATAGGAATGTTTGTGTCTTATGTAAGATTATTGATCTTAGGAATTTAATGTTGGAAATTGTTTTGGAATTAGGTAGCTTGAATCTATTGTTTGTTTGCACATTGAATACTGTAGTAGCAGAGATATTGGCATGTTGCATTGAGAAAAGAATAAGTGATTTGCATAGGAATATTGAAAAATGTCAAAGGCAAAATTTTGGTTATTGTAAGTGGTGGAAAATGAGAATTGTGCTATTTCAAGTACAATATAATGTTTATGCATTGTTTTACAATGCCTATTAAATAAAATTAATATACATAATGTAATGGCCATATAAAAACTTTGCAATGTTTATTCTAAACTGCTAATATTCCTGTTTAAAAGAAAACCGTGTTTCATTTCATTTCAAAGTATGTATTTTTTATTCACAGATCTTTTCTCATTTTTGGTTAATTAGAAAATTAAGTTACTTTATAATATAATATTCATGTCAATGTGTAGATAAATTATTCATTATTTATTTATTAAATATGAAAGATGAATATAAACTAGAAGAACCAATTATTGTATATTGACTAATAAAATGAATCAATTGTCCCATGTCACATCTATGGATGGTAAAATGGGTAACGCTTAGGGACGTGCATCTATAACCTGCATTTTTTTGCACACAAGACATATGAATTTTGCACATTTGTCCGACTTGTTAAGTTCACTGACATTTTCATTAGGCAATGCGGGCTCATAGATATAATTTATGGAAAAAAAGTAAGAAAGTTTTAAATAAGTTATGATTAAATGCGATTTTTAATTACTAAAAAAATTGTGATCTAAAATGATTTATTAAACTTTATATAAAATATAAAAAATTTGGTTAATTTTTTATCTTCGACTACTTTATTTAATTTAATTTTATTTATTATATATTTTTTTAATTATTCAGCAATGTCCGCGAGTCGCCCACAAGCCCGTTTTAAAACAGGTATGACATTGAATTTTGTTCGTTAAGTCAACCCGTACATGCTCGCATCCGCTTAAATTTTTTGGATATTTATGGGCGCAGGCAAAACAGGTCGGACGATCCATTTTGCTATCTCTAATCACATCTACTAGAGTGGAAGTAGAACCTTGATATATGCTATGATTATAGATAAATATAAAGTTAATGACCGAATTAGAAACTTGAAATGGCATATTATAATTGGGCCCTTGATTTCTTCTCAAATAAGAAAAGTACTTAGTTAAGTTTAATATTTGAATTCCTATTTTGGTGTACCCTTTTATAGAGAAAAATTGATATTTGATATTGTTCCTTTCAATCTGAATCTCCTCCAATCTTCATTTATCTCTCTCCTCTTTTCCTTTTTCCATTACCGTAAGTTCTTCTCTTTTTTATGTATTGCTCTAATTCATTTCATACAATTCGATTCCTTATTGTTTCAAATGTATTTGATTCTGAAATGTGTATTATAAGTAATGACCAATTTGATCAAAAAAATTCATTTTCTGTTCATTTCTGCTTGTGATTAATAATGAAATGAAAATGAGATATTAGATTGCTTTTTTTCTTGTTTGGATTACATGAAATTGAGCCACTTAGCTGTTTTTGGATTGTGCTCAAGAGATATATAATGTGAATGAAGATCCTCTGTTTTTTCCTGTTTGTGTTGGCAATGGTGTCTCCCACCAATTACAATGTTTCATTCAATTAACTAAAAAAAAATCATAAATGCAGAATTATATTAATTTGTACAATTTAATTGGATAGAGACGGAAAAGACATGACTTTTTGGGATAAGTGATTTCTCTTCATATAATGCTGATCATACAATCATGTCACATTCATTTCATGATTTTGCAACCAGAATTTTAATCATTCCCTTAAATTTTAAAAACAAAAGTGACTTTTGAAGTTTTCTTATTTTCTAAACATATGATCAAATATTCATTGCCTTCAAATCATGGAATTCTGGGTTAGCCATTATTACTTAGGTTAGTGTTCTATAAAAAATTTAAAATTTTAATCTTCATTTGTTATGTATACCATATGACTTTCTGACAATTACAATAAGGCAAATCTTCAAAAGGTAATATCTTAAGCTTTTGATTATAAGTTATTTATTTGTTCTAAATACAAAATAAGCTAATGCTAACACATATTAGATTTAGCATTTGATGCCTTAGTCCACATTGTGTTATTGGTATGACAGATAAAAAATGGGGTTGTCTTTTGGGAAGCTTTTCTCTCGTCTCTTTGCTAAGAAAGAGATGCGTATTCTGATGGTTGGTCTTGATGCTGCTGGTAAAACCACAATATTGTATAAACTCAAATTGGGAGAGATTGTCACCACTATTCCTACCATTGGTATGTTTTGTTTTTTACTATAATCATATGTCACATGTGAAATGAATTAATAAACCAAACTTATATGATTAGTTTGGATTATACAACTTATTGTTACCCTGTTTGGATTGAATGGTTACTTAATCATCTTTGCAGGATTTAATGTGGAAACTGTGGAGTATAAAAACATTAGCTTCACTGTATGGGATGTTGGTGGTCAAGATAAGGTGATTTTTAGATGCTTCCATAATTTTATGATATTTTTGTGTATATATATCTTTGAATTATTTTTAAAATTTTCCCTATAAACAATATCCATATCATGTAGTATTTGTGTTTTGTGTCTTTAACTATGCTCCTTGAAAGATTGGTATTTGAAGTTCTTGATACTGATAGTGGTTCATGTTAGGTACTCCACTATCCCTTGTTGAAATTTAGCATTGTCTTGAACTTGAATTTACTGACACACAAACCATGTTGCAAAGTGGTCTGCAATAGCATATAGCAACTACTCTTTCTTGTATATCTGTATTTTTCAACATTGGTGCATGTGTAGTTCATTATCTAATTATCGAAAAATGACTATCACCTCAGATTTTAATTCTTTTGTTTCAAATGATATTAGTAATACGACAACCAAAAACTAAGTCTTAATTCCACTAGGTGGGTTAGCTAAATAATAATTGTAATAGCATGTGGTAATTGTTTCAGATTCGACCTTTGTGGAGACACTACTTCCAGAACACACAAGGGCTTATTTTTGTGGTGGACAGCAATGATCGAGATCGTGTTGTTGAGGCCAGAGATGAATTGCACAGAATGCTGAATGAGGTAAAAGAGATATTTAGTTCTGTTAGGAATAAAGTAATTGCACTTATGAAAACTTCGCTGCTAATCTAATTTTATTTCTCATGTACAGGATGAATTAAGGGAAGCTGTTCTGCTTGTTTTCGCAAACAAGCAAGATCTTCCCAATGCAATGAATGCTGCTGAGATTACTGATAAGCTTGGTCTACACTCTCTAAGACAACGCCACTGGTAAGTTAAGTTGATAAACAAGGACCCTTTATACTCTTACTCACCCAACTTTAAGCATAACTGAAACATACAACAATCAAGCCTTAATCTCACTATGTGGGGTCGGCTACATGAATCGAATGATGTTGTAATGCTCTATCATAAATCATATTCATTGACAAACCATTAAACATAACTGAAATATGTATATGTATATTTATCACAGGTATATCCAAAGTACATGTGCTACTTCAGGTGAAGGGTTATACGAGGGACTAGACTGGCTTTCAAATAACATTTCTAGCAAGGTTTCTTATATTTTTTTAGTCTGAAGCCAAGGTTTAAACTTTATAGTCTTTCTTATTTTCTTACTACTGTTTTTTATCATTTGCTTTCTCTCTTCTTTCAGGGTTAGAGATATCATGGAGGTGCTGATTACTTTTCCAAATTGTTCATGACAACTGATTTTCGGATTATAGGCATCAATTCTGTTGTAATTCTTTTTGCTTCTGTTCTTTTATGATATAACAATTATCATTTGTCCTTTGTAATCAGGTTTTGGTTCAAATAAATATTATCCATGTATGAAACTACTGGACTACAAGTCTGCTTAAAGTGTTGTATTCCACATTTTGTATTTCCACATTTGTTTTTCCTCACTTTTGTTATATCACACTTTTACCACAACTTCTATAACAATTATTTTTACTCTATAAACAACTCATATCAAGTAATGATAAATGACATTTAACATGGAACAAAAGATAATGTAGGATGTTCTCACCATTGAAAATGGATTTTACTTTTCTCCCCCTTGCATTGATACTACTTTGTTTCATATGAGAGAGAGTTAGATATCAGAATCTAACATTAAAAGGACAAAAAGTTTACTTCATGAAGGTCTTAAAAGATCTAATGTAATAAACAGAGATAAAATTAATAAGAGCTCACTTGTGAAAACAATGAACTAATTTCATAAAGGGATAGAGTATAGTTTTTGAGCCTGTGCTTTAGTTATACTTACTTACATGGGTTAATATCTTCAACAAAAAGTTTGAAACAAAAGCATGAAAAAATGAAGTGTAATTTAGTAGTGGAATTGGAGAAGTTTGTTATACTTTTGGAAGACCTCCTTGAAGACAATAATGGTAGTAATGTTTAAGGCACTAATTTGCTCTAGACTCTAAAAAATGCCATATACAATTTGACACTAATAAAGATAATTTTAGGTAAGTATAATTCAACACTCGCTAGTGATCGAGCGTGAGTGACACCTTCATCAACCGCGGCGTTGAATTTGCAAATATTTATCCAGATGCATAGATCAGGATCACACCCTCACTCAACTACCCAATGCTTGCTTGATTTGGCTGTAGTATCAATCTTGAGTAACAGCAAGAAACATGTCTATTTGCACAGTTTCATTTATACACTTTTTCATATGTATACTTTATTTAAGGAATCTACCAACTACTAGTTTATTGTATTTGATAGTTACTTTGACTCACCAATACCACCAACCAAATGATAAAAACATTTACCAAACAATAAAACTGTTATAAAGAGCATCGAAAATAACGTAAGTACTAGGAGAAATTCTAGAGTGAATCTCTGTTTAGTAAAAAATAAATGTACAAAAAATGAAATATAGGCCAAATTAATTGGTGGGATCAAGTTGTTCCTTTCAAAGGAGACACATAACTAAGGCAACTGAATTACATTTCAGCCTTTCATGTGCAAACTGTTACAGTTCCTAATTTAGACAATCATGTCTTTCAAATTTATTTTGAAACTTCTGATAGAATTTTGCATTAATAGCTTGTTTTTTAAACTTATTGAAATGGCCTTTCTCAATTTTGGACCATATTTTTTCTGAAGTTCAATGTAGAGCAATAATCACATATTTGGCAGAAATAATGTGGTAGAGATATTTTTTTGGAAGACATATTTCATAGTTTGGACATCTCAATATTTATTATAACAGCAAAATAAAGTTTACTATTTTCTCTTTTGGTTTGAACCACTGGTATGTTCCACAAGAAAGTTAAAACACTTTAAAGTTCTTTATATTGTAACTTATCTTAAAGTCCACAAGTGTACACCCACAAGCAACATTTTTTCAAAGTATGGTACTTTGCCCAATAAATGTCCAGAAAGTCTGGTATATCCGTATATGACAGGGTTTAAGAAATAAATTCTGGAAATGTGGCATTAGTTTAGAGGGTGAGTTTGGCGTAACAGTAATATTGTTGCTCAATGACCATGAGATCACGGGTTCATAACTGCATACATCTACCCTCCATAGACCCTGCTTAGTGAGAGTCTCGTGCATTGAGACACCCTTTTAATGCAGCATTAGCTTGACTAGGGTAGAATGTCATCAAATATTTGATAGAGTGATTGGTTGGAATGTAAAGGAAGAATCAAAAAATAGAAGAAAGCTATACCAGAGCCCTGGCATTATTATATTATTGAATCATCATCTGTTGAATACATATAGGTAACTGAATCTAATAAATGAACTACTAACTCCCTGGGCACAAATAATCCTCAGCCCATGTGAGCAATAGAAAAGAAGGGCAGCTGATATGGTTTCCATGCTAAAGCTCTATTAACTTCATATTGCAGATGAAATGCCGTAACCATCGCGATGAGCTTTCTGCCATTTCCATGCCACTTGTAAACTCTTTTTCAGGTCAGTGTGTTGTGCAGTCCAATTCAGTTCAAGTAGGATCTTAGTAGGATCGCTGTACACCTCGGCATAATCACCGGGCCGACGAGGAAGAAAGTCGACTTTGATGTCTGCCCCGGTAGCCTTTTTACAAGCATCAACAAACTCCTTCACTGATCTACCTGATAAACAAAGAAATATGTGAATTAACTTTCAAGAAAATCAAAGCACCATTGTTCATAAATTCTAAGTGTAAAACCTACCCTTCCCAGTGCCAACATTGTAGATTCCGACTTTAGCAGGCTTTGCCTTTTCGAGAGCTTTGACATGAGCATCAACCAGGTCAGTTACATCAATATAATCTCTTATGCATGTTCCATCAGCTGTTTTATAGTCTGTTCCTCTAACCTGCAAGGTGGAACATCAGTTAACAAACAAAATCCTCGGATGCGTCCAAGCATGGGAAGAAAGCTGACTAATGACCAAATAGACGAGTGTTCAATGTAATGGAAAATTAAATAGCTCAAGCTTCTTTAAAATTTAAATAAAGTACATATAAAACTTACTTATGGCCAAAACTAAAAGAGTAAATAAATAAATAGCTATTTACCAAAACTTTCAGTATAAAAGAATTACAATTACGATAAGCTCTAGCGGCTAAAAAGACACAAGCACACACTACTTTGCAGGAATGTTATGACCAAGCCAATATCTTATTTGGATACTAAAGCAGACACAGATTAGCCAAAAGTAAAAATGGCAATATTAGCTAATATACCTTTAAGCCAGGTGTAATGCCACGAGCTGCATCAAAGCAGGCACCTGAAATTCGACCATGCTCTCGCAGTTCAGGTTTTGGAGCCTCACCTAATCTTCCCTCTGGATCTGATCCAATGACATTGAAGTATCTGTATGCTCCCAAAGAAAAGTTATAAATAATTATCACCAAAGCTGATTCTGAATTATTATATTGAAGTCAAGTTCCATCAATTAGTTATCATTCATCCAAAGTCAGGCCTCAAACCATGTACCAGTAGTCGAAAATTGCACCTCTTGCAAGGTTTCCATATATTTGAGACATTTTAAGAATCATTAACAATTTAAGAAACTAAGGGTACATTGAACAAGATATGTAAAAGCTATTTAAAATAAGAGAGAAATCAGAAATGTAATTGCAAAATATAAACCTCAGAATCATCACTGCCATCTTGGAATTTTCGGAAAAATCGAGTATGATATCCTCTGCCATCTTCTTGGCTTTTCCATATGGATTAATTGGTTTCTGAAATGGAAGAGCATCAATTTTAGCATTACCTTCTCATCTGTATCAAAGCCATTGCAGGATACGATGGAGAAAAATAGTTCTTAACCGAAGTCCACAAGTTCAATCACTCTTAGATTTTTCACCTGTTCTGTTACTTCTGTAATAGGCATCTTTTCAGGCTCCCCATATGTCGCACATGTGCTAGAATATATCAATGTCTTCACACCATGTTTAGCCATAGACTCCAATACCACTAATGTATTTGACGTAATATTGTGATAATACCTGTAACAGAGTTCATATAATATTGTTATCCATACTACATTAGTTGAGCGGAAAATTCGGAAATTGAACGAAGATGCTACTTTCACAACTTGTTCAACTGGGAATGTCCCTGAATAAAAGCTACAAGTGCTTACTTAAGAGGGTCAAGTGTGCTTTCTCCCACATAAGCAACAGCAGCAAAGTGCATCACAGCATCAAATTTATTCTCTGAAAATATTTTATCGACCTGATAACCAGTTAAGTATACAATTTTTTTGGTATTCTCTAACATACGCTTCAATCAAAGTTAAAATTTAAAACTTAAAACATTTCTTCTAAGAAAGATTGTAAGGATACAGATTTTGCATCTCCCAAATCAGCATATATAAATTGAAGCCTTCCAGGTTCTGGAAATAAGTTCTGAAGAACCTTAACAGCACCCAAATTTCCTCGTGACAAATTATCCTGTCAGGAGAAAATTTGTTATGTCCAAAGCAGTGTACTTGACTTCACCGGAGAAATTTTTTCATATGATAAAGAGAAATACCACAATGGTGACACGATAAGAATCCTTCAAAAGTCGTAGGGTAGCATGTGAGCCAATATAGCCTGCACCTCCTGTTACTAAAACATGAGTGACCCCTGGTTCATGGATGGAAAACTGAAAGAAAAAAAAAGCAAAAGAGAAAAAATGAATAAAAGGGTAAAACATCTATAGATTTAGAAATGATAAGAAAATCATGGGATATAGGGATTTACCGGACTCGGGGAGTTCAAATATGGAGATCTTTTGATCACGATGATGCATAGTGTCGTCAACACTGCAGCAAGAAAAACTTTTCCAACAAAGTTGCCCTTCCTTTTTGGATCCACATAATCCACTCCTAAAAGAGAATTCAATTATAAGGATATACGTAATTAGTAAACAACAAAGCAATATGAAATAAATCACAGAACTTCGGAAATTAATGAATTTACAGATGCCTTATGACATATTCTTGCATCAAAACTATCCTATGCTCTCACTCAAGCGCAAGAAAATACAACTTTTCAATTCTTATTTATAAATTGATAATACTTTAGGTAAACAAACTGCATGTGATATAAACAGGGAAGCGGTTAAATTGCCATTAGGGTTCAAATTTGGAAGACATAACCTTACCTCCCATTGAAATAGACCTGGTTGCCCTAGACTGAGTTCTGGACCTGCCAAAATTTAGCATTTGGAATCAATAAGGTATTATTCCCCAAGATCAATAATCACATCAAGCTCCAGTCTGCGGAAGGGTCTTGAGTGATATGTTACAGTCAAAACCAGACCAAATAAGTTTTTTCACCCGGGAACGATTACAGCCCTGAAGATGTTAAAAATGAAAAATCAGCAGAACAAAAATAAATGTATGACCCTGGGATACACACAAAAAAAGGTAAAGGGGTTGGCTTTGAAGCAAAATAAAAGGTAAAAATGAAATCAGGAACACAATTCCAATTGTAGGCCTCAATGGAAAGTTGGAAAAAAAAGGGGTTGAAAAGTTCAGATACTAAAGAACATAAAACATTAACCAACAAAAAAGAATCCCTCTAATGATGAAAGAACATATCTAGAAATGCAAGATCTAGATAATCCCAGAAGAAGAAGATAATGTGATATGGAAAGGAAACAAAAGACATGCAACATATATGACAAAGCTAGAAAAAAGACACCCTATGCAACATATTTCACAACATTGGTAATAGACATGCATATGAATTATGTGTCGGATTATGTCAGGCAGAAAAACACATGGGAAACAAAGGACCACTTTCCATCCCTTGACAAGTGTTCAAAAAATACATCAAGCATTCAAATTTTAAACCTTTACCCAATAGTTGGAAGTTGGAACAAAAAATCCAAAACACTACAGTTTCAAGATCAAACACATGAGAGGCAAACAAAAGCAAAGAAAAAAATATGATCATTCCAACCAACAATTCAAATTCAAAAACAGACAAAACCCTTTTGGTTCAGCAGCATGACCAACCTTATAGAATTGCCCAGAAGAGCATAAGATCTTGTAATTCAAAAAAGAGTAGAACTTTAACAGTTTGTAGTATAATTAGAATAAAGAGAAAGAGAAAATGTGAAAAAGGAGAGAATGGGTATAGAAGAGAAGATAGAATGAAAAGAGAGAAAGGGTGTTGTGTGGTGTGGAAAATGAGAGAAAAGGAGTGAGAGAAGGAGAAGGAAGGGTTCTAATAGTAATAGGTGAAGAATTCTCTGTATCTTCCATTTTGTCAATGCTTTTACAGTCAAACAAACAAACAAACATGCAATCAAACAATATCATACTTCTATTTTCCTTTTCTATTCTTTCTTTATTTTCATAACACATTTGTTCTCTCACTTTTTTTTGTTGTATATTTCATATATCATTAACTTTGATTGATTAAAAAAATTATTTAAAATAAAATTATAATTATTAAATATTTTTTTAGTCAATCACACACGTCCTAGCACATGGAGTAGCATAAAGTTGTCGGACAACTCACAATTTTATTTTCATGTTTTTATTATCATCTACTTATTATATGAGTACGTCAATAATACTTATTTCACATCTTAGTAATTAATTTTATGAAAAGATAATAGTTCAATGTATTGAATCCATATTAAGCGTTTATTAAATATAAGTAATTATTTCTTTAAATAATAATAAAATCCTAATATGTTTATTAGGTAAAATGGTTAGTGTGGATTCTTTACTCTTATTTAGTTATTTATTTTAAGAAAAAGATATATCTATTGATAATGTAAGATTTTTTACTCAGTCAATCACCATTTATATTTAATTATCATTAATTTTAAATAAAAGTAATATAAATAGACAATAAATGATGCAATGATTTTAATAAATCTTTATATCAATACATATTAAACTCTTCATTTTTTTCATCTTATTTTGATAACAAACTATTTATTTTCAAAGTTAGTTTTTACATGACATGATTATATTAGTTCGTTGATCTAACTACAAATTTATTTTTCTCTTTTCTTAACAATATGCAAAATGGAGTGGACGCCATGTGTTGAAAATAATAATATTTTAGAGATATTTGATAAAAAATAATATTTTAGAGATATTGGATAAAAATAACATTTGGATCGAGTGTGCAAAGCTAAATAATGAGGATGAAAATTTTGTGAGAAGGAGAGAAATATTATAACTATTATTGTTTATTATTATTGAATTCAAAGGAATTGACTGCAAAATAATAACTAATAAATAATAATAATAATTAAATATGTTTTTTACTTTCCAAATTCGCTCAGTTTTGGTATAAAATGAAAAGGGTTGATGACAAAAATTCTCTATTTCAGTTTTGACTTTGAAAATTCATTTAATTTTGGTCTTAAGTTAATTATACAATGACACATTTTCTGTTTCTTTATTTAAGTGTGGTTTAATTCAAAGAGATTAATAACATAAAGTAACTAATAATTTAAATAAATTTATTGACTTCAAAATTTTACTCCATTTTGTATTAAATTTACTCTTTTTTGGGGTACATAATCTTTTTTTGGGTACATATTAAATTTACTCTTTGTTATAAGAACTCCCTATTTTGTGCTTTTCAAAAAAAAAAATTATATACTGTTATATCTATATTTCTGCACTATTATTTTAAATTCTATATATTTATATTGTCATAAAATAGATTATTGGTCCAGAAAAAGGATAATTGTTTTATCTAGCCATAATTTTCTATATACTTATTTAATAAACATAAAACATAAATTAAAACTGTAAATATTCATTAATTTACAATACGAAATCTGAAAATAATTACTATCACATGGTTACTTTTATTCTTTTGTATTCAATTGTAATTATCTCTTCATTTATATGGGAATTGGGCGTTTTATTCAACATTGTATTCTTAAAAGTGTTCAATCATAAATTAATTTATTGACTAAACATTACTATTTAAATTTTTCTTAATTATTTCACTTATATTTTTTCTCAATCTTCATCCTCCCTTATGAATGAGTTTAACCCCATTTAATTTGACACATATTGATTTCCTAATCCATGATTCCACAATTTTTCTACAAAATGAGGAACTTTAACTTTCTAGTTAATTCACTTATTTCTAACCCTATATTGTACAAAAATTTTACGCATTCAACATAACATTCTTATATGCATTGCATAAATTGTATTCTTTTTGATAATTTTTTATCTAATATTCAGTCTTATATAACATAGCAGATCTTGTTCGTCTATAAAATTTCACATTGAGCTACAATCTCCTATTGTTTACCTGGAAAAAAAAGTACTTTTGGTAACAAAAATAATCATCTCCCTAACAAATTTTTATTTTCCATTTTACATTTAGAGTAAAATATTATCACCTCACATTTAAGAGCAAATATATCATTTAATGTTATTTTTCTCTTTAATTTTTATGCATTTCTCTTTCTAATACAGAAGAGGATCTTGATCCTTTTGGTAAAATGATATTTTATATGTACAATTAATTAAATAAATATAAAGACAAATATTGAGAGAGTGGATGACTAAATGCTAATATTTCTGAATATTTTATATACCTTTAAACTGGTATTACTGTCTAGCATTGTCTTAATTTTCATTGTTAGCAAGGGATTGGATTTTTAAATTATTTTTTAAATGATGAAGAAGTGTCAAAAACTTATAAATTGTTCTCTCAATTAAAAAAATTGTTACTATTATTAACAATTTGCATGATCTTGGAATGGATTTTAAAGAGGTCCATCTTAGAATAGAAATCATCTATATCAAAATAATCTCTATCTTTTTTTTCTCAATTAATCAAATATTACCACGTGTAATAATATTAAATTAAATAATAACTTAATATTTATTTGATACATACTTGCAATGTTATTAAAACCATTTTGTGTTGGTCGGTTCGACAGTTAATCAGTCTCAATACCAATATGGTATAACAATTATACTAATCATGTTATTGCACCGGTCACATAGTCAATTTTAGTTGAATTGTATCAATCATATCAGTTTCATTTAAAATTATTTTTTAATGAAAATGACTTATTTTTACCAAAATGTTGGTATGGGGATCAAACACGTAACTAAAACATCTTTATACTTTTGAAACATGGTTGACCATCACGTGATATATTTTTTGTTTTACCAAATTTTATAAATACAAGTTATTATTATCTTCTTTAGATTTTTCAACATTAATATTAATATCAAATACATGTATATCTAATTTCACCAATATGAAATTTAATTAATAAACTACCAATTAAATCAATATATTACTATACAAATATCTCACCGGTTTAATAACTGATATAATATTAATAACATTGCATATTTGTCAAAACTGTATTCGTGATAAATAGAGGAATGAAATAAAAGATCTAAATTCTCTATCATAATCACACCTTTTCTGTCCATGTAGGGCATCATGTTTATGGCAAGATATCATTAATTTAGGGATGTATATCAAATGAAAAAAGAAAAAGAAATATGTATTCAAATTACGATATAAGATGGACGAGTCATTATTATAGACAAATTTTTTTTGTTTCTTATAAGTATCCTTACATCGGATGTAATCTTATTCGAGTCGAAAACATCCACAAGTAGGTGAAGTTAAGAGTAATTAAAGGGTAATTAAATATGTACCACTTAAAACCAATGTCTGTTGGTCATTATTATACGACAATGCTTTCATTGAAGTTATTAAAATCTAAGAGACAAGTTTGAGTAAGGCTTAAATTCAGTTAAGCTTCGGTCACTGAAATTTTTGATTTCAAACACTAATTAGTTTATCAAAAATTAAATTCCTTAAAAAATAAATTGATTTTATATTAGTATAATTTGATTTCTCAACTCGTTCACTTTAATTGACTTTTTTTTCTATAACCCTAAACAAACATGAATTATACTAAACTTTGAGTTCAATTTTAACTAACAAATTAGACTAGACTATAGTTGACTTTTAAACTAAAGTCGACATCTGTTATATTAAATGAGTGTGTCATTCTATATGTCATTTTATTTGATTGGTTGAAAAAAGTATTTATATTTAAAATTTAATAATAAAATATATTTTTAACTAATTAAAGAAAATGTCACATTGGCTTCTAACTTCTAAGCCTCTTGGTCTATAATTATTATTTTCCAAAGTCTAAGTTCAATAATCATCATTCCCATCAAAATTTATTTTTCGGTTTAACTTTAATATTATCATAAACAATTGTAATTATTGAAAGATTTTTGTCAACTACGAATATCATTGTGAAATGGATGTAAACAAAATCATATGAGAAATTAATAATTGAATAACTATCCAATTACTTATATGGACAAAAATATTTTTTTATAGCAGCATGAAAACTAGTTTAGAATATTTTTATATATATCGCCCCCATTACTTCAAATTTGGAATATTTTTATAGTAATCTGATAATTCCATGTTGCAACTTTTAAATAAATACTACATATGTACCAGGTATGTAAAATAATATAATAAAGTGTAGGTTGAAGTTACCTTAGCCAATGTTTTAATTAAAAATATTAATTATCCCCATAATCTCATTTGCGCCATTTTCCATATGTGAATATATTAAATTGCTAAAATGAATAACCCATTAAATAGTTATTTATTGAGCAAAATAATACAAAGCAAAAGCATATATATCATATTCTTTTGTGCCTCTATGGTCTCTCATTCCTCTATACTTCTTTCATTTTGGAAACAATTTCTCCTAAATATTAATAATTCATCCATTTATTCTAACACCATCTTCTATATTAATAATCTATATGTATTTTTCTATATAAAAAAGTCAAACAAAAAAATGATTTTGGTTCCTAACTCTCATTAATCATTGAGAAGCACGTGAACTTCCAATTATTATTTCTACAAAATACATCTTAGTTCTTTACCTTCTTAGATATATTATATATATCTCTATATATGACATTGCTTATTCTATATAAGCTTGGTATATCATAATCATAAATAAAATAAACCCAAAATATCATACCCCACAAAATAAAATTAAATAACTTGAATATAAATAATTCCAAGCTGGTTTAAGCCTATGAGAACATGATTCTCCTTTATCCACATTAGAAGGAAGTGATTATATTATCTAACTTCAAAACCTATCTTGCAACATTGGAAAAGTTTATGCATGTGAGGTATTTGTCACTAAATGCTACACAATTTTGTTTTCTCTCATTAATTAACTCTTGTTAGCATTAAGGAAGGTGGCATATTAATTTGCCATTCAATAAATATGGTAAAGTTGTGCAATTATAGAAGTATATATTATAAAAAGTGGTGTAATTATTCATCATATACGTCGGTAAAATGACAAATTAATTTAGATACTTTGTATAATAGGTGTTTAATTTGATTATGAAATTAGCCAATTTGGTGGATTTTGAAATATCTATGTGTTTTTGGATTTTGCCATTGTACTTTTTTGATAACGTCCAAATATGAAAGAGACAACTCACTCTCCCATGATATTAATATAAAATATTGTGTGGAAATATATAATATATCAATCTCAATGAAATCTATGCCAAACCCCTTTTTTTAAAAGTGAAGATAAAGGAAAGTGAAGTCAATGAAATGTTACTATCAAGCTTGGTTTTTTCTTTACTCTTCTTGTATGAAGTATATCTAATATTTATAATGTGTGGAGGAGATTATGATAGTGAAACTATACAATATGTATAATTAAATTCTTCCTATATATTAAATGTGTGTGTTTTGTTTTGATTTGTTACTTGAGTAAAGTATGAAGTAGACTCATATTCTTATATTAGTTGACAAGTACTAAGCCCTTAAAGAAAACTATAACCAAAAACTTAATTTTCTCTTTAATCTTGGAATGGAGCAAATGCCTAAAAGTTCAATCATAAGGGTACAATTTTCATCTTATCAACTTTTGTAAGAAGACTAAAATGTTGTCCAAGTTTTTTAAAGTGAAGGTTAAGTGAGATGAGAAAATAAAGGTGTTTCTATTGTTTGCAACATAAGCACAATACCACTCTAAAAGCAATAACAATAAATCATTGAAAGCTTATAAAAAACTCTTGAAAAATATATATTATCACATGTGGAGCTTGCTAAATAGAGAAGACTATTGCATACATCGTAGAGTTTTTTATATTATCACTATATCTTTCACTATTCGTTTTTAGTCATTATTAAGTCTTAGATAAAAAACATACAAATAGATGATAGATAATATATTAACTATATATAAATCTTTACGTTATTAGTACATAAATATTACAATTTCCAAAACAACCTGAGCAAATGGGAAATTTAGGCAATAAAATGCAATTTGAAAATAGTCTAAATATTTTGGCTGGGCTTGATTGGTCCGAACTTCATTGGGCCAATTCAAACCACTAAAACATACAATGATGCTAAAAGTAGGGCCAATATCAAATTTAGGAACAATTTTTTTCCTTCTTTTCTATTTTTATACAAATGTTCACACCCACACATATATACATGGATGTGTAAAATTTTGTTTTGATATTCATTTGACATTGTATTTATAGATATGTCTTCTTCTTCAATTAGTGATGGTTTGATTTTTAACTCTAAACCTTCCACAATGGATTTATTTTTAATTATTAATAAGACATTTGTTCCATTTTATATATACGAGGGAAAATTTAATGAACAATATACATAAAATGTTATCAACTAAATCACTTTGACCCATTAATTTTATTAGAGCTCATCTAAATTCACAATAGTAGCAACATCCATATTATTATATTATTATAGCAATACATTTTAGCCAAACATCAATGATAGAATCAAACTCTCATCATAAAATACAATTTGATTCAAAAGATGATAACTATATCGTATATTAAAAGGGGCAATCTACTAATATTATGTAAAATGATTTAATAGTTGAGATTAAAGCAAAAAATATGGTTGAATTTTTACTATCAAGTAATTTGATATTACATTTGTGCATGAACTAATTTTAAAACAAATATTAATTAAAGTTTAAATGATAATCATGAAGAACAAATATTTCATGTTGACTTCTTAGAAAATCCATAATTTTTTTTGAGATTTTGTACATCTTCTCATTAAAATAAGATTTTTATCTTTTCTTACAGTTTATACATAGCAGTAAGAGATCAAACATTGTCTTTATCAATAAAAATCTGCTCATGTAAAAGACAAAAATAGAACTCCAATATTATATGACTGTTGTTTGAAACAACAAGATCATGCTATTTTTTAACTAATTGTTTTAAACTTGTTCATAAAATGTTGAGTTAAAAGTATAAGACTTCATTAAATCTCAAAATAATAAAAATGTTAAATACTCAATTTCTACCAGCTACAATTATTGGTAGATATACTCACACACACCTATGTCTTTTGTAGTAATTTGAAAGTCAACTTTGTAGGAAAGTGTTAAAGTGGGTCCCACAATGCCTAAAGACGACCGTTAGAGTTCAAAGAAGTGCAGCCTCGTACTCCTCATTCCTACACTTCACTACAAACCTCACATACCCATTAGTCCATTACTGCTGCTACTCTCTCTCTCTCTCTCATTCTCTACATTTCAAAATTCAAACTTTCAAAAAACTTATCAACTTTTAAAAGCTTATACTTTCCTTTATACATCATCATCATCATCAAATACAAAGCTAAGCTTTTCCTTTTTATATTATGAGAACAATTCTGTCAATGCAAAATTAACTTTTTAAGAAACCAAGAGTTATTATTCTCTATCAGTTTTTAAAGAAAAAAAATCTCTTTTTTTCTTTCTTTCTGCATTTCAAACTAGTGAATTTTGTGCAAAGCTTCAAATTTTGCAATGAGGGAAGATAACCCATCTGAGAACAAGTCCAAAGTTTCAAAATTTGCAGATCAAAACCAACCCCCAAAGCCTCAAAATGCCAAAGGAACCAACAATCATTTAAAGCCAAAGTTAGCATCTTCATGGGGTGCCAACATTGTCAAAGGTTTCTCTGCAGACAAAAAAACCAAGCTTCATTCAACTATCCCAACCAAAAAACAAACAACCTCAGATGTTGTTATTGTTGTTTCAAACCAAAAAAACCCTTCTTTTCTTCCAACACAATCAAGGGTCAAAAGGTCCCTCATTAGTGACCTTTCATGTTCCACTAATGCTTCTCCAAGAGTTCATCCTATACATAGGAGACAATCTTCCACTGACCTTTTCAATGAGCTGGATCATATGAGAAGCTTGCTCCAAGAATCTAAGGAGAGAGAGTGTAAGCTTAATGTTGAACTAGCAGAATGTAAGAGGAACAAAAGTGAGGTTGATGAGCTTGTGAAGAAGGTTGCTTTGTTGGAAGAAGAGAAAACAAGCCTCTCTGAGCAGATTGTTGCATTGACTTGTGGTGTCTCTGAGAGGCAAGAGGAAGTGGTGAAAGTGGAAAAGAAGGATAGTTCAGTGCAGAATCTTGAGCTTGAAGTTGTGGAGTTGAGGAGGCTGAATAAGGAGCTTCAAATGCAGAAGAGGAACCTCACTTGCACACTCTCTTCTCTGGAATCTAAATTGTCATGTGTTCCCAATTCTTCTGAGGTAATTTTTTCTCAATTTCTGAAAGGTGTGTTTGGTAAAAAAAACTAGATTAAACATCATATCAATATGCTAAATTAAACTAAAAAGAGATTATTTTTATTAGCTTATTTGACAAGGAGAGATCATAAATTAGTTTAGGGTGCCTTTTGGTAAAAACCTTAATTTTACATTTATTTAATAATTTTCTTTTAAATAAGCAACAAAAAGTTTGTTTTCATAAATTTCTCTAGTATGCTTATTGAAGACTGTTATAAATTTTTATAAGCTTATTATCATAAATTGTTCTAATAAGCACAAAAAACTATTTACCCCTACTTACTTGCACTGTCCTTTGTTTTAATAGAGTGACATTGTTGCCAAATTTAAAGCTGAGGCATCATTGCTGAGACTCACCAATGAAGACCTAAGCAAACAAGTAGAAGGTTTACAGATAAGTAGATTGAATGAGGTTGAAGAGCTTGCTTATCTAAGATGGGTGAATTCATGTTTAAGAAATGAGTTGAAGAATTCATGCTCAGCTTTGGATTCTGATAAGCTATGTAGTCCTCAATCTACTGTGAGCAATAGTGGAGATAGTGTTAGTTCTTTTTCTGATCAAAGCAATAGTAGTGCAGATAGGTTCAGATTGATGAAGAAGACAAAAAAGTGGCCTATAACTAGTGATAATTTGTCACAAGTAGAATTCTCAGATAGGCTTATTGAGAAAAATTGGATTGAATCTGAGGTAGGTGGAAGTCCTAGAAGAAGACATTCTATTAGTGGGTTAAATTGCTCAGAGGAAGAGGTTGTACTTAATAAGAGAAGGCAATCTGATTATTTTGTATGTTCAAAGGAAATGGAAAAGGAATCAGTGTCATTATCTGTTCATCAATCTGGTTTGGAGATTGTTCAAAGGCCGCAACTTTTGGCTTCTTCGGATGTTGAGAAGAGAGCGCTGCGTATTCCTAATCCACCTCCAAGGCCATCTTGTTCAACTTTTAGTAAAACAAAGCAGGAAGGTTCAGCTCAAGTTGCACCTCCTCCTCCACCACCACCTCCACCACCACCTCCAATGAATTTTGCATCAATAGGTAGTAGCAATGCAGGGATGGTGAAACGAGCGCCTCAAGTGGTGGAACTCTATCATTCACTTATGAAGAGAGATTCTAGAAAGGATTCTTCAAATGGAGGACTCTCTGATGCGCCAGATGTTGCAGGTGTTCGTAGCAGCATGATTGGAGAAATCGAAAACCGTTCATCACATTTGCTTGCTGTGAGTGGTTTATGTATCCCACTAGTTAAACTTCACCTTTTTCCACATGGAAATTCTTTTTCAATTACTCATTATGTATACTTTCAATATCTTTAAAGTATACATAGAGGAAATGGAATTAATCTTCTGAGCTTATAACAGAATTATGCAGCCATCTCAAAATCTTTTCTATCTTATTTTGGTGAATGGCATGTCTTACATCTATATTGCTAACTAGTACCCCTTGATATGTAGATAAAGGCAGATATTGAAACTCAAGGAGAATTTGTGAATTCATTGATTAGAGAGGTGAACAATGCAGTTTATCAGAACATAGAGGATGTGGTTGCATTTGTGAAGTGGCTGGACGACGAACTCTGCTTCCTTGTAAGTTGCTCTTTTCTTATGACCTGGGTAGATCGAAATTATCCCATGTAGAAAAATTAAGGTAGCAAGATTTGTGAAAAAATTGAATGCTATGCATGTATTTGTCATTTGATATAATTATGGTTTTGTACATGTTAAGGTGGATGAGAGGGCAGTGCTTAAGCATTTTGATTGGCCTGAGAAGAAAGCAGACACATTAAGAGAATCAGCATTTGGATATCAAGATTTGAAAAAATTAGAGTCTGAAGTTTCCTCTTATAAGGACGATCCCCGGGTACCTTGTGATATTGCTCTCAAGAAAATGGTTGCACTATCAGAAAAGTAAGCAACTCCAATATATGTGGATATGCTCCTGAAAGAATATAAAATCTTTTGATGTTCTAAATCAAGTTTGTCTTGCAAACATTTGTGATGAGTTCTAATTTCACTGTCAGGATGGAGCGAACTGTTTACAACCTTATTCGCACACGAGACTCTTTAATACGTAACTGCAAGGATTTTCAAATTCCTATAGAATGGATGCAGGATAATGGAATTATCAGCAAGGTAAACCAGACTTTGCATCAATCTTAAAAAATGTAAACAATGAATGTGAAACATGAGATTTATGAATATATCAGTATCTGTTTCTATTGGATTGTGTTATTGTTTCCTGAAGAACTATAAGCAAGTAAGCATGTTAGTTACAGATAGTTGTATCTATATGGTGTTGTAATGGTTAGTTGCAAGCCATTACTACTTTTTAAAAGCATTTATATTTGATTCAACATGATATTTGATTCACAACAACTTTCTTTTGCAGATAAAGCTAGGCTCAGTTAAATTGGCGAAAAAGTATATGAAAAGGGTAGCTATGGAACTTCAAGCAAAATCAACATTAGAAAAAGATCCTGCCATGGATTACATGCTTCTCCAAGGAGTGAGATTTGCTTTTAGGATCCATCAGGTTTGTCCAATAATATAATTCAGCATATCTTTTCATGTTTTTAAGTTGCACCTCCAATTTATCTAAATATATACAACTGAGTTTTGCAATCATAAGAACAGAACCTTTTCTAGAAACATGCTTTTCTGAATCTAACTACATAACAATAAACATATGAGTGAAGCTGTTAAAGTATGTGTGTCATGAATATGTGGTAAGAGGTAACTTCATTTATTCTTCTAATGCAGTTTGCAGGAGGATTTGATGCAGAAACTATGCACACATTCGAGGAACTTCGCAATCTTGCTTCGCTACTTAACAAAACATAATAAAATTATTGGCTGATAGTTGAGCTAACAATCTTTGGAAGCTATACACTAATCTTCTCATAACAGCAACCTATGCACCTTTTGTGTTTGGTCTGGGATTACATTAAATTTTGTTAGTGAGAGAAAGGCAAGATATGTATAATCAGGGTCTTTTTTGAGAGGTCAACTTTTTTATTGTCAAAAAATAGGACAAGATCTTCAGAATCAGATTATGTTGTGTAACTCCAGTACAGAACTGGAGAACAAGTCCATTGTATTCAAATAGCAGGACAACCCCGAAATCAAATTATGTTGTAAAACTCTGTATACCAATTGGGAAAATATATTATGTTGTTGCATGAAATCCATGAGCTTTGGGATAAATTTAGAAGCCTGTATATTAGTTATGCCAATTATGTGATTTGATTCAGACAATTACTTTCAATTTCTAAGGCACAGAGAAATTTCATATGGTGGGATAAAAAGGTAACATCCTTCATTTAGATATGAAAAAAGGACAGGGTCTTGCAACTCAGCACAATGTATTTTGTATCAGTGACTTAGACTTATGATCACACTCAAGAAAAAACAAAAAACTCGAAATATAGCACGCATTTCTCACAACCAAAATACATAAATTCGGCATGAATCAAGGCACAAATTTAATGTCTTTGAAGTATTCATGCTCGACAGCGGTTCTGGCGGTAATTCTTTTGCTGGGATCCAAGCATAGCATGCTCTGGAATACAAAAAACATATTCTAGTAAGCACCAGCACAGAAAAATCAATAGAAATATTTGAGGATAGTTCCATAGTAGAATCCTAGTACTAATTGTTAGAATCTAACTAGTAAAATGCCTTGCAATACAAGGGATTTTTTGATGAACTAAACTCGTCATCTTTTATGCAAGGTTTTACTTTCCAAACTACTTTCATTTTTGCCTCCACCTAACATCTCAGTTCTCTTTCTTGGGTTCCTAAAAAAACCTATTAGAGAATTCGGTCGATGTCAGTTGAGCTACAAACTTGTTGACACTTCTTTTAATAATGGCAAAGATAAGGAATATTTTGAGATGTTCTACTTACTGAAAGAAGATCAAGACCAGCTGGCTCAAGATTTGAAACCACAGTTGTCAGGTCCTGCATAATACAAGATAAGATTAAAGACATACTGCAATGAAGAACCCAATAATTAATCCAGGTTAAAGACAAGACATCCATTTAATTACCTTAGGTGGCCACTTGGGAAAGGTTGATTTAAAATCAGGCAATGAAGTTACTCCAGGCCATGTCTCTTCATTAGGCGTACCTATGATTCTTCATATAAAGAACAGCATGTAAATATACAAGCATGTCTTATGCAGCTTCGATTATTTATTAGTTACTTGCATGTTTGGAAGCAAAAATTTATTAACTATTTCTGGCATCATTTAAATGGGCATGGTGGCATAAATTCTAAACATTCGCTTATACTAGCTTATAGATTATTCACTGTAGGGAGAGAGCAGCTTTTTAAGGTCAGAGAATGACTAACAGAGGGGAAACCAGACACACACAAAACCAAGTGGGTTCAATTAGGCATTAAAATTGAAAACTACTTTGCCAAGTGCGTCGGCCGTCAAAATGTTGCAACATGTCAAAGACCATTTAAACTAGACATACAAATAGGAACATGTATATATAGTTTTTGTATGTGAGGAAAAAATGTCCATTGCCATATATGATTCAGATTCTTTAATCAATTATTTTAAGTCAAGAGATGTTACTAAGATTTGCCAAGAAATGTAAAACAGAGAAATAAAGAGATTTACCTGAATATTTTAAACAATTGATCAATCTCAGAGTCACCAGGGAATAGAGGTCGTCGGTTTACCATCTCTGCAAATATACATCCCACTGACCAAACATCAACTGGGGTAGAATAATTCCGAGATCCAAGCAATATTTCTGGAGCTCTATACCACAGTGTCACCACCTACGAGCAATAGACAACGACTATAAGACATATAGCTTTAGAACTACAGGGAAGTAAAATTTTCAAGTATATTTCGAATTCCAGAAGACACAACTTGGAATACAGTACAAGTACATATTAGTTTTCGTGTATAAAAGGCCATTATTACAAATTTTGATTATCTAGTATTTTATATCTACATGGATGACAGTAAGGAAATATAAGGGAGCACAAAACCTCATGAGTAAATGTCCTGACGGGAATGCCAAATGCCCTAGCTAATCCAAAATCTGCAAGCTTTAGTGAATTAGTGCGGCGATCTATCAACAAATTCTGTGGTTTCAAGTCTCGATGAAGAACTCTATGCGAATGACAGTAAGCAATGCCACAGAGAATTTGATAAAGGAACATCTGCAGAATGGATCATTAAAGAATTTAAACTCCAAATAAACAAGCACTTTTCACCAAAGTCTCTTTTATTCCACGACAAAATACGGTTTATATTAATAATGCAAGGTAAGGTGAAATATTTAACCATGACCAAAATTACGAACAATAGGAAGGGAAGGGGAACATAATGCATAACTATTCACACTCAGATAGCTCGCTCAGGGAACAAGAAGTGTAGCCAAAATCCACTGAAATAAACAATAGCTGCATGTCAGAGTACAACATCTTTATTGCCAAGTAACTCACTTTTACTTGCCGTGGATCCTTCACGAACTCCGGGGATGAATCCATATGCTTCTTAAGATCTAAATCCAGATACTCAAAAACCAGATACAATCGCTTCTCACAGTGCACTACATCTTGCAACCTGTGTGAAATGCAAAAGGAATATCAGAGTCAAAATATTTTTATGATCACATCTGATCCTATGTTTTTTAGCATAAATAACATAATATCCCACAAGCATGTCTTTTGTAAAGCTCTCATAACAGCTGAAATAGAACTTGTGTTGCTTGTGGGCATTATCCTTGGCCAGCTTTGAAATATAAAACCATTTGAACATTAGATGTAGGAATTTGGTGACACCAAAACTAAGACTTGAAAATGAAAACGTTCACATTGTACACCACCTACAAGAACAATTTACAGGTTTACCACTAACCAAAATATAAACATCAATTTAAATTGCTGTTCACAACTACAGTTGTGGTTGTATCAGCCGCATCTCTCTACAATCAACTACAATTTCTATAATTGCAACACAAATGCAATCACATTTATGACTCAGGATTTGAATGGCCATAAAACCATAGAGACTTGCTTCACTAAAAAGACAAAAAACTATCAGTGACACCAGAAGCATACATAAATGTTAACTGTAAACAATACTGCAATGCAACAATACCACCCTATTCCCCATGAAAACAATATCAAACCACCTCCAGTCATTCATTATGATTCAATTTCTATATATTTGCATTCTTGCAGACCTATGATTATACAAGAGCTTCCACAGTTACCCTTAAAATTCCAAAATGCAGAAACATATATTACCAAACAAACACCACACAGTGAATTTCTACAAACAGAGTTAACTCAATTAGCACGCATCAACTTCATAACCAGAAATTATCACTGCATTCCACAAAAACACTGAACTAAATAACTAATATTATAATATCATCAACAAAAGAACAACAACAATAATAATACCTAACAATGTTCCTATGCTGCATTTCTTTCAATAGCGAAATCTCACGAATTGCGGTGCTAGGAACACCTTCATCCTCCTGCTCGAGGCGAATTTTCTTGAGAGCGATGGTCTCATTGGTGAGGCGATCACGAGCCTTGTAAACGACACCGTATGTTCCTTCACCGATTTTCTCAACCTTCTCATACTGCATAAAAGAAGAAGAAATTCAATAGAATCAGTTGAATCGGAACATGATTATAAGAAAAAACGAAATCGAAAAGAAAAACAGTTAAGTTGAATGCATTAAGAGTAGTAACTTGTTCCATTGAAGAAGATTGAAAGAAAAGTGAAAATGGATTTGAAGATCTGAGTGTGTGAGTGAGTGAGAGAGAGTTACTGTTACTCTGGTCTTCTCTTTCTCTCTTCTCCTCACACTTTTTTCTTACCTCTTATACCCTTTTCACATTTCACTTTTTTATATAATGTTTTTTGTTACTTCATTTGAAAATTATATTACATTACAATAGTAATAAGTAATAATCAATGCTTCACAATAATTTTGTGATTTTGATTCAAAGGATGAGTTTAATGGATTGGAATGGGGGAGAAAATGGGAGGGAAAACAAATATTTTGGAGGGAAATGAGTAAAGACTAATAATGTTGAAAAATAACGGCTAAAGATTTCGACATAATGTTAGTTAGGATGTCAATGTTGCAAGAGATAAAAGACGGTTTTCCGAAATACAAGACTAATAATAGTAATAAATTGATAAGATATACTCTTGTAAGAAAAGGATTAGAGTCGATAGAGATATTATACTATTTTATTATAAAGGATATAATTCGTTGAGATTATTGAGTATGTTAATGTTTCTTTATAGAGAGATGACTTTTTTGTGCTACCAAAGTATCTCTTCATCATTTTGGATAAGAAATTAATCCCCTTTAGGATACGTGATTGTCTCTCTCAACAAATGTCGCTTTCATGAATCGAATTCTTAACTTTTTGGTCATCGTGAAGATTCTTGATAGTTCTTGTAAGATAAATGGACATGAGATCATACATCATGGACATGAGACTTGTAATCATACATCATGGACATGAGACTTGTAATGATACATCATGGACATGAGGCTTATTCCATTAAAGTATGATTTATTTTGAACATTTTATCCTCTTTGAGGAATATGTGCAACATCATATTGATACAATAATGAAAAGGGTCCAATGTGAATTATGTGATGGAAAAGGTGAAATTGTTAATAGATTTGGGCACGGCCCATTTGTTTAATAAATTAACATGTTAATTTAGTGTGGGCTTCTCATCATATATCATAGACAGGTTTCCAAATTAGAAAAATAAAAAAAATATGGGAACATAGAAAAATGGGTCTGAATAAACTGTTGCAAAAAGTATTATTCCTTGAATATAATATCTATCCATTGAAGAATCATACTAATGATGCATTAATAATATATAAAACTTTTACCTTAGTAATGCATATATATCTCTCTCTTATTTTTTGGGTACATAATATAAGGTTTAGTTATGTACTACTTTATAGTCTTGGTTCTCGTACGACTTTAACCACTTCAGTTCAATTGTAAGATCAAACACTTCTCGAACTAGTGTTAACGTGCTTTTCCTCAGAGTGAATTCTATTTTATGAAAATTTGATAATATATACAATCATATAAAGACTTTAATATTATATTTTTAAGTTGGCATGATTTTACATTATATCATCTAATCATATGAGCTGAAAATCTCAAATTAGTTTGTCTATGTTTATTATAATATCACATATATTATTATTTATTTAATTTGGAATAAAAATACTTCTATAACATAGAAGTGTTACTTTTTATTAACGATGTTGATCCCTCTATGACAAATAGTTAACTTTATTTATGATAATGTTTCAGTTTGCACCACGACAGCTTACTGTAGTAACATGTTAAACAGTATGGTCATTCGGATTGTCACTATAGTAGGACAAATTCAACAAGACTAACATGTTATTATTGACGAGGACGGATCCATCTAGAATTGATAGCTAGGATAAAAAATAAATTTAAAAAACTTAATATTTGAGTAAATGGATCTCCACTCATTATTGATTATTATTTGAATTTATTTTACCCTATATATCTTAACTTAATACAATTTTTAGCTTCTATATCATGTGACAAGCTAACATAAACTAGTAAGTTTTGGGGGGCATTATGTCTATATATATCCTAGGGTTATAGGACTCAAAGTTCATTTTTATACAAAGTCTCACTCCCACAAAACATATCAATTCTTGATTTTATTAATTATTACATTTCACATGGATTTGTTCAATAATCTGTAAACTCAATGATTATTATATTATCATGATGTAGAATTAAATTTATGACTCATCTTAAATGAACAAAGCATGATATCATTTACAGCTCTTTAAAAAATGACTAAAAAAAAATCTAGACTTAAGTCCAATTGAATAAAAATAATAAATGAACAAGACAAAATAATATATCAAACATCCTCATAAATTTAGACCTTAGTGTAAATTGTTTTACATAACTAAAATATTTTTTTTATAAATAATGAATTTTCTTTTTTTCCCCTCTCATGATTTGCTTTAAATTTTTGCATACAAGTTTCACTTATTTTCTTATACTAAATAATGACCTCGATTTTAGGGACTATAAAATGTTACTACCACCATAGTTCCAACTACATATATTTTAGATATAATTTTTTCTTACTTGTGTGTGCCAATATTAAAAATGAAAAGGCTAAAAGAGATATAAAACTTTTCTTGAACTTATAATGCACTTAAAGGATATTTGGCATAGGATCTATAAATGATCCCTCAAATAAAGGCCAAGTTCTAACCATTGGAAGTAAAGTCATTTATATCACATGGAAAATGGCCAAGTGGCCCATGACTCAAGGGCTTACTCCTGTTTTTCAATAATAAGTATTTCTCAAGAGATCATATAATAAAATTAAATACTCACATGTGGAAGGGATCTTTAATTTGCAACTCCCAATGTTAATAATATATGAGGAAAAAACACTGAAATAATTTATAAATTGTATATAACGTTATTGTATCATTTATATTTAATTATTAATGATTATTTAAAAAAGTTATTTAAATGAATGAAATAATATAATAATTATGTATAAATATTTACATGTGAATTAAAAACTAAGATAATGGTCAACTTCATAAATTGAACATGCATACATTTCCCAGTAAAAATGGGTCTTTTGTCTTTAGCTTGGTTTACTTTATTTTCAGTCTTTCATGCTCTTAAATTAATTGCGGGTATGTAGTAAATATAATATATTAGCATCTTTTACTTATATATCTGCATTAAAACTGCAATAATTAAAAAATAAATGTCACACAAAAAACAAGTTAGAATCATTTCCATGAATATGCAAAAAAATAAAAAAAAGGGTGTACTTCATGAGAAAAAGTTCAAGGACTAAAAATACATTAAGGAAAAAAGATGTCATGAAGTAAAATATGTTTAAGCTTTTAATGGTAAAGAGTTTTATTCATTTTAATATGGTTTCAAATTCATCTCGAGCAAATAAATAAAAGTATAATGTTTTGTACACTTATGCTAACATTTATATTAACACCTCTTCATAGAAAGAAAAGTGAAATAATAAAATCGAATATTTTGATTCTCTCCTTTTTATCTAGCGTAAATGGTGAGTGTTAATTTTCATTGCAGATAATAAAAAAAATTGATTATAATATCTGCCTCAATAATAAGATGTATACATAATTATAATCACACGATTATTGTAGACATGTAATGTCAAGATAAACAGTATGATAGACATTCTTTGTGTGGAGTTTTATAATGCTAAAATTAATGTACGTGTGTAAGTAGTGATGGTCCATAGTCTGTATAAAATGATACAGCTAAGCCTATTAAGTAGGCACTATGTATGGTGCCTTGGTGGTGGGGGTGCAATTGAACCCGAATCAGGATCAGTTGTCTCACTTTTTGTATCTCATTATATTTCAGTTTAATGGAAATTTGACAAATACTTAAAAAAATTAAAATAACATTTTTATATGATTTGGTTGAATATTATTGGCTTGGGGCATTTTGACAATAAAATTTTGGGACATAGGATCCTGATTGAATTGAACCCCACCCTATGGGATATAAACTCAGCTTGTCTTCTTCCTATTGGTTACATTCTTAATATTAAAATGCAGCTGACTAATTCTAAAGTACCAATTAGGATTAAGCAAAAAAGCCCTTAGCTATAATCTATATCTTGATCTAGCTAGAAATATGCAAAAAAATAAATCCATATAAAAAGGCAAATAACCTATGGAGCCCAACATAATATAAGTAACATACTTAAATATAATATTAAGGATTTGATTGTTGTCATGTATATTATAATTGACCCTATCTCAAAAACAAGTTTAAGGAATTAGTCATGCACAAATTTTATCAAGATTATATTTGATTATGCCAATTGTTTATATGATATCATATGGGATCTAAACACACCCCAACACTTTAAGCTTATGCCATGTTATTTGGAACCAGAAATTTACATAAAATTTTCTAAAGTAGCCCATGATTTAACTTTGATATCATATTAGAACTATTGAATATAATTCCATATTAAAAGCTCATATGATGTGAGAACTTAGTGATGTGTATGGAAAACATTTTATTGGTATAGGTAAAAACCACTTACACAATTTTACTTAATTATGTCTAAAAAAAGCTATTCTTTAGCTATAGATTGCATGACATTTTTAATCTTCAACTTCATTAAGCCCTTTATTTATCAAATTCTAGATTTAGCTAGAGTGAAATCTTGGTTTTAGATCAAGGATCAGCAACAAACAAATTCAATTATCTATTCTAACTAGATTGCTAATTTACTAGTATGTTTCAATATCGTCTTGTAATTATTTTTGTTATTCATTTTTCCTTTTAATTTTCTTGTAACTATTACTTTTTTCTAATAATTTTTTTTGCCGATCAAACAAAAAAATAGAAAAATAAGTAAGTTATTTGGCTTACTTATAATGTGAACCATTTAATTATTGTCATGTATATGAAAACCTTAATAAAAACATAACATATTTCAAACCAAATTGAAATGTGTTAATCACATCTTAAAAAATCAAATTAGGTTCCTCTCATCCTCTAATATTGTAATGTGAAGAGAGGGAAAGAAGATTTTATAATTTCATAAATTATTCAATTTAAAAATTAATAAAAATTGGAATAATTGAAAAATTGTTTTCTCCACTTCTTATTATCTAGATAGGAGATGATCTGAACCGTTCAATACCACATGCAGGTGGCATGTATGATTATAGCCGTCCATAATCAGAATTTTGAAAGGCTAAGATGGCTAAGGTGGTTGACTAATAGTTGTTGTCCCACAAGTTATACCATCACATGTACCATTAGCTTATGATTGATTGAAAAAATGTTTTTAAGTTAACTATTTTTTTGACCAATCACAACTAATAACATATGCAGTGATATAATATATGTGACAACATATGTGTACCCGATGTCTCACGCGTTATGGCCTTTGGCAAGTGTCCCGCGTGCCCATGAACACCGTTGTCACAGGCAGTCCCAAATAATTTATTTTACTCCATTTGGGTCTTCAACATTTCATTACTTTATTTCTGAGGTACCACTCATCAGCGACTCTGAAGGGTTCCCATTTTAAGTGCCCTATTCATTTAAATGTATGATTAATATAGTTTGTATTGGACCCGAAGATCATAAGTTCAAATCCTAAAAACAATCTATTCGTTTACGAGAATAAGATTATGTTCTTTGTAAATCCGGTTAGATGGAAGACTCGTACACTATATAGTTTATTTTTTAATGATTAAATTAGATGAATGGTTCACATGGTAGGATAGTGATAGTGATATATTGTTAGTGGGATAACAAATTCCTTTTTATTTTATTAGGGAAAGAATCTGAGTTCAATTTTGTTCCTTTGTTTGCGGGGTGTGTGATTGGCCTGTCATGCAAGAACGTGAGGCAAGTGTTTTATGAAACACAATCCATAATAATGATCCAATACAAGATATATAAATACATTACTTTATGCTAGCTACCTCTCTGGTTTTGTGGGATGCACCACTATATAAATATATATATATTATTGCTCCCTGGTTTTAAGTATCCTATAAAATTGGTTCTTTAATTTGCAACAGTTGGCCACCTTCAACAAATATTTTGAGTCACTTGAAATTAATGCTTAATAATATATCTAAGTGAATGGGTAAGGTGTATGGTTTAATAATTATTTCATATACCAGATACTAGCTTAGTTATAATAGAATTATTTAAACTAGTAATAGTTGTTATATATGAACTGTCATAGCCCTTTAACAAAAAAATCATTTGTAGCAAAATAAACATATTTTTCATCCAAGTTCACTACTGGAGATGAATCATTCTAGTTCTTATTTTGCAACGGTAAGTTAAATAAGTATTGTTCTTAAAGTTGAAAAAATTGTTACAAAGAGAGAAATATAAATGTGATGTAGGTTTGTTAGGTCCATTTAAGAACAAAAATAGAGTAATATAATTTTGGCTTGAGTTGCTTAAGTTGTTGAAAAATATAAAAAAATATAAAATAATGAGTGATGTTCATTTAAGAACGAAAAAAAATGTTGCACAATTGTTGATGCTCTAAGTAGAACATGAATTTTCTGTTCCAAAAATCCATGTGACAATATCTTAAATCAATCAAATCACACTAAATAATATATTTTATTTTATTTTTTATATTTAAATAGTTAACGACTTTTAATTGGATTGAAACACGAAAAAAAAAATGAGCGATCTCCGTTAGTGTAAGTATCATGTCCAAATTTAACAATTACTTTTTATTGTTCTCCACTTGAAAAATAAAAAAACTAGAATATTAACAATATGAAAAATAATTAATCTATCTTGTTTGTTCTCGTAATATGAAAGAAATAGTTTAATTAAACTCAACTATACGTCAAGTACAAGAGCATTTGAGATTGATTCATGGGTTATACATAGCATCAAGCAATAAGGACATTTATCTTATTATTATTATTATTATTTTAATATTTTCTAAAAGTGGTAGAAACAACAATGAAGGAGAAGAGGTGGTGAGAAATGTTGCCAAACTCAGATTCGAACCTGCATGTTCTTTTGTAAAGATCACTAATCATACCATATTCCATTCACTCACATGCCTGCAATATGCCCAATATTGTCCATTTGAAAAATTCCAATTCTGTGATTATGATGTATCATAGATATTGTCATTAATTTTAATTACAATCATAAAAACTATGACATGGGTGGAATTTTTCTTAATGAAGAAGTGATATATAAGTTATCTTCATAGTTAATCTTTTAGAGATATATCTAATTAAATTCAGGTGTGCATAGTTATGCAATGGTTATGATTGTGATGGGAATTTTTTTTGGCAATTTCTAAATCATAGACTTGGCACAATAAATTCGTATTTATGTTATTGCACCACACACTAGACGTGTTATAGAATCAAAAATAAAAAAAGACTAGTGTTCAATAATCAATTGAATTTTTTTTGAAGGTGAAATCGACTTTGAGCATTAGAATAGTGTCATGGTCACGGATGCTTTAAATGTAGAATTTATAGTACAACTATATTTGAAATTGATAATAAAATATTTACTCTAAATTATCTGATCTTCAACTAGTAAAATCATGACATGTATCATATTTTTTTAGTTTTTAGAAATATTTTATAGAAAATGGTTAAATATAATACATGTCATGATTTCATTGAGATTGGAGAGATAACTTATCTCCTAATACGAAGAGATACTTTATTGTAGTTCAAATTTTAATGGGGTGTCTTCTCAATTCTCATGATCATTTCTGTGTGGACTCGATCAAAGAGAATGGGGTGATGAATAGTGGTGATGTAGTTGGCGTAATAGTAGTTCTTTTGGAGCATATGATATAAAATCAAAACTTATAGGGACAAAGGCCCTTGAGAAGAGAGATAGGGAGTGATAATTGTCTTACCATATAATACTTTATTCTCAATATGTCTCATCAAGTCATCAAACATAAATAATAAATATTTTGACAATTAAATTGAGATATTTTAATTTTTCTTTTGATTTTCATGAGTTTTTTGGAAAATACATGTAAAAAGAAAAGATAAAAGGTAAGAAATGGATAAACATAAGAGGTAGGTGAATTATTCTAAGATCATTGGCCTATTGAAAACTTGAATTATTCAAATTGAAAACAAAAAAATTAAGGCACCCCTTTGTCCCTACATGCCCTCATTGTGTGGAAGAAAACGTTTCTAAACTTCTTTCTCTAAAGTAAAAAATTATTAAAGCCTTCAAAAGTGTCTTATCATGCTTGTATCATTTTTATCAACACAAACATGATTCTTTGAGCATAATCTTTGAACGGGTTTTCAAGACTACATGCTTAACCTAGACTTAACTTTTGGAACAAAACAAAAGGTATAATATATGTTGATATGACCCTTTACAAGAAGATACTAATTAACCTTAATTTATGTTAATACTATAACTTAGATTAGGCTTTTTGTCATTTTGTAATCATTGTCCTTTATCATTCCGACAAATTTAGTTCCTAGTTATTAATTTCATCCTACAACCTTATCAAAATCACTTTTTAAGGTTTGATCATCCACCAAAAGCCGTCTTAAGCATTCTTTAGGTTTTAATGATCATTCATGCTTTTGAAGTTGTGACCTCAAAAAATGATAAAAAGTGAGCTTGATCCCATTAAAATCTGTTTCTTGAATAGTTTATGTGCAAAGCAAGAAAAGCTATTTCAACCAAGAGGAAATCTCAATCAGTATATATAGCATGTGGCATGTGAAGTCAGCTCATTTTGACTTTGAATGGAGTAAGTGGACCATATTCTCAAGTGCCTACGTATTATTGATGAAATCACATGTTCTCGTTCATGTTTCACTTTGTGTATCAAACCAATTAAAAAGAAAAATTATAAAAAAAGAAATTAATATATATTTTTATCGGCAATTGTTAGTTGTTAATATGTTAGAATTTTTATTGTGGGTGAGATTTCATCTTTAACCTCACCATCAAACCACCTTATAACTCTTTTTTAGTTAATGATGGGATTCGAACCCACAACCCCTTACACTTCATTCTTTACCTTCTCTCTCTTCACCATAGAAATTAATATGTTAATGTAATTTTGTGAAGTTTGAATCACTAGAGACATTGAAACAGAAAATTGTAGGATAAAGTATTATGATACACATCTTTATTACATTGATGAAAGGAATTTCTTGATTAAATTACGGCTTAATATTTGTACATTGTTATAAAGCTTTTTATACTATTGATATATTATTTATTACTTATGTGTATTATTTTTTTATTTAGGTAACAATAATAATTAACATATAAAATAATAATAGGTTGAAAATGTATAAAATTGTTAGATTTCAATTCATATACTATCTCTCTCAAGAATTTATCGTTTGATCATGAATATTTTCCCCCTAATTTTATCCACTTTTAATCACTAAATAGTGTTATAGTATAATGCTTTGCTTGATGACTACTCGTTCATTGCTTTGCTAATTTAATGATTATCATCTATCAATGTCATCAGCATGACCATATAATTTATATTCACACATTTGTGAGGTTGAAATAAGTATTATCGGTGTGATTTTTAATTATGAAATTATGAAACCTTTGAAAGTTTTAATCAATTACTGTTTCATTCTTCAATCAATCAAATCCTGTGCTAGTGTTTTAGCATAAAGATTTTAATAATGATATTTTAGTGTAAGATCCATTAGAGTAGATAGATATAAGTTGCTTACTTTTATAACTGTGTAATAGCCATGAGTAATTTGATTGAAACAGTAGTGTTTTTATCTTGAATTAGAGACACATATTTTTAGAGAATTAGTCAATACATGCTCAATTTCTTTACAAATTTTTTAACAAAAAAATCTTCATCACAAATTCAAACAATCACTTTTAATCATCAAAAACAAAAATTTATGAATCCTTTAAGTTACTATAAAGATGTGTACAGATTTAAAAAAAAAATTGTTGCCATGTCATACTTATTTTTTAAGTGAAATTTTAGGAACGGCATGAAATCTCAAGGTATTGAAGAAACATGATAAATGATCAGCTACATAAACATTAAATTGATTTTCTTCTCTAGCAACATAGTTAATGTGATAGCATTGTCCTTTGTAGCGATCAAGACTGGTAATCTCATTGGTCACATAGTTGTCGAGGTACTAATAGAAGATTTGGCAGCTACCATGACACCTACTTCGGCAGCTACCATGACACCTATTGCTAAGATATCAATATCTTTGGTTTTATAGTCATGAGTATAATAAGTCAATTTATAATCTTTAACCCAGGCTTTAAACCCAACACTTGCTTTAGTCTCTCACAACAAGAACATATAGAAAGGTGAAGGCATTCTTTGTTTATGGGAGGAAAGGGAAGTGAGATTGAAGGCATTCTTTACCCATATATGGGTATCTCCTTGCTAGTTTTTTACGGGTTTTAACGAATTCTTGTATATACAACAAGTATTTACGAGCATCTATTATCTACTTTAAAAATTAAAAACAAATGTAGGAATGTTATTTTTGGTCTTTTTGTATGTTGGATACCTTTTAATTGGATAAAAAAGACAATGAAAAAAATTGTCAACTCGATTCTCTGACATTATGAATTGGTTTTGGGATGGTTTAGTTCGACACGTCGAAAATGGAACAATACTAATTTTTGGCATGATAAATAGGTGGGTCCTGGAAGTCTCATGGATCGGTTCGCCAACTATACAACTTCAAATACTAATGAAGATGCATGTATTAGCAATTTTGGCCGTTGGGATGATGGGAATTGGATATGGAACTTATCTCATGTCGTTTCCCTTTTTCTTGGGAATAGAATCACAATGACATGCTCTTCATTTATATTAGGAAGTGTGTCATCCAAGATAACACTAAGGACTCTTGGGAGTGGTCTCACGATAAGTCCTAACAATATTGTATTAAGTATGTTTATTCACTTCTCAATAGGAATACCACCCTTTTGGCTAAGGACTCCCGTCTCTTTCATACTCTTTGGGATTCTAAATCTTCTTTGAAGGTTATCGCATTTGCTTGGCGTTTGTTCCAAGACAGAGTGCCAACAACGGATGCTCTATTTAGGAGAGGGATTAATTTTTAATAGGATGGTGGTCCCTTATGCAAACTTTGTGATGAACATCAGGAATCTTCACAACATTTGTTTTCTTCTTGCAGGTTTACCTATGTGGTTTGGCAGCCGATTTATAAATTGCTTGGATTTATCATTGTTCTCCCTCAAAACTTGATCAATCATTCTCCATCCACATGGACTTACCAACTTTACCAACCCAAAATGTAGGAAGCACTAGAACACTATATGGTTGACAACTGTTTGGTTCGTTTGGATAGCCAGAAATAACATCATCATAAACTCGTAGCAAATTTCCATCACATACACCATTGACTATATAAAGGTGAAGACATGACTTTGGATAAACGGCAAATCATAAAAGCCAAACATAATCTATGACGACTGACTGATAAACCCCTTAGATTGTCTTTCACTTTTCTCTCAATGTTTATCTCAGCTTGATGTATTTTCCTCTTTGTTTCCTTTATATCTTTTATTCATATGTAACATTTTAATAATTTTGATACCTCATTAATAAAATTTCTCTTTACTAATAAAAAAAATAACATCATCTTACAGTATTGTTAACAGGTGTTACCAAATTAAACTATACAAATTTAAAAAATTCAAATTTAACAAGATAATAAAGTAAATTAGGGTACGTAAAGCATGAGTACCACCCCATACTACCTACTTGTATGTATCGTAGATGTTTGAAGAAGGGAATGAAGTATCTCCTGGTATAAGGAGATAAGTTATCTCCCCCTATCAGTGAAATTATGACATGTATCATGTTTTATCATTTTCTATAGAAATATTTTAAAAAATAAACAAAATAGCACACATGTCACATTTTTACTAGCTATAGTAGATAAGTTATCTCATGATATGAGTAGATATATTATTCTCTTTTTTGAAGAATTAGTTGCTAAAACTATTGGATAATCCTTTGTGATTCATGCTTATCCATGTGCAATTATGAACCAAGATTCTTTCTATTAATAGAGAGACACATATTTGTTTTTATTTGTATTTTTAATGATAAAAATATTATTTTGTTATATATTGAAGAATAAAAATATGTTACTATATTATTTTTTTCATTAATTTTGTGATATTTGTCTATCTATTAATGAATATCCCTACCCGAACAACTAGATGTCCGATTTGTTTTTTTGCCTACATTGAATGACTCGAAACGTTTCTCCTAGAAATGCGGCTACTTGTTCCGTCTTTAGTTTAACTGTCAATTGTTTTGCCGAACGAAATGACCATTCTAGAATCACCTTTGTTTTCTAATAAGTTGTCAAAATGTTATAATATTTTAATAGAATAAAATAACTTATCATATCAGACTTATCTCCTTCTACTAATAAAATCATAACATGTGTATAATTTTGTTTAATTTTAAAAATATTTTTATAAAAATAATTAAATAAGATATATGTCAGAATTTTATTGGCTATAAGAGATAACTTATGTCATTGTACCAGAATATATTTTATTCTCATATTTTATACTTTATTTAAATTTATTTTACCCTAATTAATTACTACATTTTAATATTGACATATAATAAGTTTCTGTTTGTCCGATAGAGCAGTAACTAATTACTAAAGAAGAGTGGAAAAGTTTTTTGATAAATACATTTTCATCAATACTGCCCTGGTTATTTTGTAATTTGCATTTTTTATCCAGAAATTTTTATAATTTTGAGACTTCTGTTTTATTTATTAACTCTGGTTGAGTTTCCTCCAAAGTAATGTGTAGGAATGTATGATTGAACCTTTATTTTAGAAGTATAATTCGCATATATTGCTCATTAATATCATAAGCTTAGATCAACTTTCACAAGTTGTTTAACTTGGAGACCCTAGCTTGAATACGGGGAAATGTAATTATGTTGAATAGGAGGAATTTTTATCATCTAAAATAGGGGATAATATTTATACATTGTAGAGCAAGTTCAAGTCGTAAAATTGTAAATATTTATACATTTATGTGCCAAGAAATATTATAATATTTATTCTCACAAAATAAAATAGAGAAAAATAGTCGAAGTATGGAAAAAGTATATGTTTATTTTGTTTATATATCATCTATCATTTATATATTGATTATCACATAATCTTTAAAAATATAAATAATAAATAAAATATATTAAGCAATCAATGTGGATTGTTGTAGTGAAAGTGAATGAATACATATTAGCTATGTCCTATCATGGATGTATAATGATATGTTCTTTACAAACTTTCCCACACCAATCAAATTAAAATGAAATATAACAACAAATAAAATTATAAATATTTAATTTTTAAACTGACATAACATAATTTGATTGGTGGGGACAAATTTGAGAACATGTTTAGAGACAATATATTTTTATCCATCATGGACATGGATAGAGATACTGCTTTTTAACAATATCTTATTTTATATCTTCAACCAATCATATATTGTCATATGAATAAAATATAATTTTTAAAAATAGAAAATAACATTGTAATTAGCTCGAGACATAAAATGAGATATCATTTAAAACAAGTGATCTATATCCCTCGATCCGAAAGTAATCAAATTGTAAAACCTATTAGTAATAAGGTGCGTAAAGTGAGTTGTGATGTCACCTTAAATTTGATTTATCTGCAATGTCTGAAATGTTTGATTTAACGATTTATTTACAATGAAATGAAATGGATAGTAGTATCTCTTAAAAGATAGACAAAAACTCAATTATTGTATTTTTGTTATATAAAATTCCTTCTCTCTTGGCCTCTTTCATCCCTTATCTCTCTCTCTCTCTCTTTCTTGAAAAGTCAGCGTCTCTCTCTCTCTGTCTCTCTAAACCCAATCTCTTCTCTTTTGTTTGTTATTGAGAGGGAACAAACTTTATATTCTCACTCTCATACCCTCTTCTCCTTAATCAACCTCTTTCTCTTCTTACAAGATTTGCATGAAAGAAAGATACATATATAATATACCCTTTCCATTCCAACCAAATATCTATAATTCTATATATCTATGCTTCAAAATATGATATACCCTTCTTCTACTTCTTCTTCTTACTACTACTAAGGGAAAGTTCAGAAAAGCATGTGCAGTATCTTTGTTCCAATCATGGATAATTACCAAGGTGATTTAACTGATATAGTTCGTGCTAGTACTGGTGGAGCATATAGCACAAGTAGCACAACAACTTCTTCATCTTCACAAGCTGCTATAAATAATCACTTTTCTCATCATCACTGGCAGCATCACTTTTCTTCTGATCCTATCAATTTCTCTTCTTCTGTTTTGGAAGAAGGAGCTAACTTTGGTGATCCATTTTCAACCTTGTTGAGAGATCCATTCTCAAACATGAGAGATCCCTTCTTACATGAGCTTGATATTATGCATAATCAAGGGAATAATTCTTCACCCTACTTCAACACCACAACAACAACAACAAAAAATTCTTCTGCTGAAATTATAAGCACTTCTTGTGGGGCTTTGGAAGATGCAGCACCTTGTTTTGGTGTTAATACTAATACTACTAGTTCTAGTACTTCTGTTTTTGGACACAAGATTCATGAAGATAACAACATCATTAGATCATCAAGGCCTTCTTCTAAGAACATATTCTCAAACATGATTCAGATCTCTCCTAATGCTGCAAAGTTACCTCTCTCACCGTATGATTCTACTTCTCCAAGGGCAATTAAAACTTCTGCTATGGTTTCAGGTAACATGATTAATGCAACAAACACTTCCAAGGATTGCCTTGTTGACAACACAGGAGCAGTTCAGATCTCATCTCCACGGAATCCGGGTCTTAAAAGAAGGTGAGAATATAAAGATACTGTATATATTATTAATATAATTTAATGCAATTAGTATATAGCCCGGAATTAAATGGTGCACAGAGTCAAAGTTATGCTTGTTCACATTAATTTCATGGTGGTTCATTAAAAAATTTGTGAAAGGAATAAGGAGATGAATCTCATAAATTGTTCTTTGGAACTTGAAATTTTGTGAGGTGTAAACTGTAGACAAAGTAGGGTTTGGCATGAGTTAGGTACTTGTTTTCTTCTCTTATGCTTTCCAAATATGTAATACCTTTGACTGGTCAGGTTAATCAGCTACTCTTCAATGAATATGATTTCATTGAGGCTTTTCATACTCTTTAATCAGCTACCTTAACTATAGACTTAGCTATGTGTGTCACACAATCACAGTAAAAAAACGTAGCATAGCTTTTAGTTTCAACAACTTATCTTAATCTACTGTTCTTCCATATAACAAGGTGAAAAGTCCTATTCTTCATTGGAAAAAAAGTATAGAATTGAGTGTTAGGCGATTTAAACATGGGTCAAAGAGACATTAAGAGCCAGTGATGAGAGTAGATCAAATAAGCATTAGTCTAATTTCTAAAGGCGGAAAACTAAGAAAAATGATAGGTTGTTCAATGCTTTTTCAATTAATATAATTTATTATATAACATTATATAATTGTTCGATCCATATAGCTCATCTCAGCTAATAACACTACTCCCTTCTTGTTATTGTTATTGTTCTTTACTTGGCCAAGAAATGTTACTATTTCAATAGGAATCAATCAAACAGGTTCATAAACACTCTGATATTTACATATATTATTAAACATTCTACATCAATTCAATCTTTATCATATTCTTGTGTCTGACAGGACAATGTTAACTGATCATACTCTAAGAACAACACTAATTAAAAAAAACATAAAAGGTAATTTTAAATTGAAAATGATAAATTTAATCTATCAATATTTATTGGATTTGTTTTTTCAATACTGACCTATTTTTATTTATTTCTGAACCAAAGTTAACAAATCCATTTTTTTATATCATGCATTGAACAAAGTAGTTGAAGTAGCATAATAATTTTGTGAAATTGCAGGAAGAACCAGGCAAAAAAGGTAGTTTGTATTCCTGCACCAGCAGCTGCAAACAGCAGACAAACTGGAGAAGTAGTTCCTTCAGATTTGTGGGCTTGGAGAAAATATGGTCAGAAACCCATCAAAGGTTCACCTTATCCAAGGTATATTAGTTAGTTTAGCCTTTAGGTACATTATTATTAAAATAATATATAAACTTATTGGTAATGCTGCAAAATATTATATATTGTAATAACTTCCTTGCTGACCCTCACATAAATTCAATAACTTGTAGTGTACTACTGTGTTTCTTTACTGCTTCCTGACTATTGAATATTCATTCCAGTCACATGTATATAAATTTCACAATTTGATTATAATTAAATTCACTTAATTGTTTGCACACATATTAATTTTGTCACATAATTAAAAGTAAGGGAAAAAGTGATGTGGTTACCTATGAGGTTAGGGTTCAGACTGTGAAGCTGTCATTTTGGCAGAATTATTAGATTAAATCACAAAACTCGGTACATAGATTAGTCTCACATCAATGTTTTTGGAATAACCAATAAGGACAAAGAAAAAAATGTAGAATGTTGTTTGTATAGTTTAGAAAACAATTAAGCTTAAAGTTTTACCATTCTTTCTTTTGCCATTTTCTAATATTATAAGTTGATTATGTGCCCAAGTTATTAAGCAATTTCTTTTTGTAACCTATGTAATTGAAGGGGTTGGTATTCTTTCTCATTAAATTTTTTGATAAGGAAATATATTAAAACGGGTACAAGAGATGTTAATCGACATAATTACAATTTACAAAAAAGACCAAAATAAGTATAAGGGTTAATACACCATCCGGCAAGAACCAAATTTCTTTCTCATTATCATTTAGGGTGTTGTGAAGCGTTTCTTTTTCATGTCTTTTTTTGCTGCTATTAGGGGTTATTATAGATGCAGCAGCTCAAAGGGTTGTTCTGCAAGGAAACAAGTTGAGAGGAGTAGGACAGACCCAAACATGTTGGTTATTACTTACACTTCAGAGCACAACCATCCATGGCCAACTCAAAGAAATGCCCTAGCTGGTTCATCAAGATCCCAACCATCCAAGAACACAAACCATACTCCAACTTCAAAGAATTCAGAAATCTCTCACAAGGGCATAACAACAACAACAACAAAGCCAAAGGAAGAGCAACAAGAGAGCAACAATAGTGAAGGCAATGTGTCTGTGAAGGAAGAGATAGAAATGGAAGACATAGAGAAGCAGATTGAGATGGATGATGGAGAATTCAGTGATGGACTTTCTTACAAACCATCTATGTTGGAAAATAGTAATAGCCATAATAATCAATCTCATGAGGATTTCTTTGCAGAGTTGGGGGAAATAGAAGCTGACCCATTAAACCTATTGTTTACTCAAGGTTTCAATGATCAGAGGGAATCCAAGGCCTTAGATCCATACCATCTCTTTGATTGGTCAGGAGGAGGCACCACCAACTCATTTGAAGAACCTAATAGTAAGAGAAGGTTATAACAAGTCTTTGTATTAGTTAGTTTAGCCTTTAGGTACATTATTATTAAAATAATATATAAACTTATTGGTAATGCTGCAAAATATTATATATTGTAATAACTTCCTTGCTGACCCTCACATAAATTCAATAACTTGTAGTGTACTACTGTGTTTCTTTACTGCTTCCTGACTATTGAATATTCATTCCAGTCACATGTATATAAATTTCACAATTTGATTATAATTAAATTCACTTAATTGTTTGCACACATATTAATTTTGTCACATAATTAAAAGTAAGGGAAAAAGTGATGTGGTTACCTATGAGGTTAGGGTTCAGACTGTGAAGCTGTCATTTTGGCAGAATTATTAGATTAAATCACAAAACTCGGTACATAGATTAGTCTCACATCAATGTTTTTGGAATAACCAATAAGGACAAAGAAAAAAATGTAGAATGTTGTTTGTATAGTTTAGAAAACAATTAAGCTTAAAGTTTTACCATTCTTTCTTTTGCCATTTTCTAATATTATAAGTTGATTATGTGCCCAAGTTATTAAGCAATTTCTTTTTGTAACCTATGTAATTGAAGGGGTTGGTATTCTTTCTCATTAAATTTTTTGATAAGGAAATATATTAAAACGGGTACAAGAGATGTTAATCGACATAATTACAATTTACAAAAAAGACCAAAATAAGTATAAGGGTTAATACACCATCCGGCAAGAACCAAATTTCTTTCTCATTATCATTTAGGGTGTTGTGAAGCGTTTCTTTTTCATGTCTTTTTTTGCTGCTATTAGGGGTTATTATAGATGCAGCAGCTCAAAGGGTTGTTCTGCAAGGAAACAAGTTGAGAGGAGTAGGACAGACCCAAACATGTTGGTTATTACTTACACTTCAGAGCACAACCATCCATGGCCAACTCAAAGAAATGCCCTAGCTGGTTCATCAAGATCCCAACCATCCAAGAACACAAACCATACTCCAACTTCAAAGAATTCAGAAATCTCTCACAAGGGCATAACAACAACAACAACAAAGCCAAAGGAAGAGCAACAAGAGAGCAACAATAGTGAAGGCAATGTGTCTGTGAAGGAAGAGATAGAAATGGAAGACATAGAGAAGCAGATTGAGATGGATGATGGAGAATTCAGTGATGGACTTTCTTACAAACCATCTATGTTGGAAAATAGTAATAGCCATAATAATCAATCTCATGAGGATTTCTTTGCAGAGTTGGGGGAAATAGAAGCTGACCCATTAAACCTATTGTTTACTCAAGGTTTCAATGATCAGAGGGAATCCAAGGCCTTAGATCCATACCATCTCTTTGATTGGTCAGGAGGAGGCACCACCAACTCATTTGAAGAACCTAATAGTAAGAGAAGGTTATAACAAGTCTTTGAAAAGTTAAGGGAAAACACCTCCCTCACAAAGAACCTTATAATCTTCATTCAACTTTTATCTGGTGGTGATTGGTGCAATATTATTCAAGGTCATGCTATATTCTCATAACATGGTTTGATGTAGCTCATGTGGAATACTAAAAATTATTACATAATCTTGTATTATAATAAATACAAGTATCAGAATGCAACTTATTATATCTTTTAAATCAAGAATAATAATACATTCTGAAACATGTATTTATTATGATCAAGTTCCATGTAATAAATGCTTGTTTTGGAAGATTTGCATTTGTTGTGATTAGTACATTTTCTTTTCATTTTGTTATTTACCAGAACAGTGAGGGAGATAAATTAGTAAGAGAGTGAAAAAAGGAGAGAGTGCTGGTTGATTGGAAGCAAAAACAAACGAGCCCCACATTCCATTTGGGAATATTGGTGGATGGGACAGAAAGCTGAGGAACAGAAGGTTGCAACAGTTAAAACAAGTACATTTCATTATAGACATGACTGAAGAATGCTCAGTGAGTAGATTGATGATAAAAAGGGATGGGACTAGAGCCCTTTCATCTTTTTCATTTCAAGTGGAACAAAAATTATTTCATGTGGGGTTATTCCATAAAAGAAAAATGGGTTTGGAGATTTACTTGCTGAGAGAGATGATTTTTTTATGAAAGAAGACAAAAGGATATATATAATATATATATATATATATAAGGGTTAGAAAGTATATATTATATTATATATATATATACTTACTATATGCAATAAAGCTTGACTTTTCATATCAGTCATCTCTAGGGATGTGTGACATTAGGGTGAAGGAAAATGCATGCTTTGGTTCCTCAGCTTTCTGTTTTTTCTTTTGATTATTATCCACCAACTTGTGTTCATTGTTTTGGATAATGACTTTGTTTCTATCTTATACTAGTTGTAACATTTTAATTCAATTGTTTTATGATTATTATTTGGTTATATATCAAGTATCTGTGGTAGTTTCTGGTGTTTAGATATTGTAAGTCCATCAAAACGAGGTTGGTATTTAATCACTTTGCATGTGCATGCTCACCTATTTGTGCATGTATTATGTATCTTTATATTTATTGATTCCTTCATCAGTTTGAGTATATACTCCCAAGTTTCGAGAATGCAAACAAATATATAATACTTAATTCGTGTAACCGAAAATCGGGGCGTTCGTTATGCTACTACTTATACATTTATATTTTGTTTTTAATATTTATTTAATATATAACAAATATAAGGTTGAGTTCACTTGACAGCTTGAACAAAGGATGTAAAATGTTGGAGATAACCTAGATGTAATTAGTAAATAAATTATTTTGTAGCAACTAAGAGCCTATAGTGTTTATTTTTCCATAATTTTATGTTTCTGTGCATGTATTTTATTAATATTATTGTATAACTTTGCTTGTGTAACCAGAAAAGAAAAAAAGGACTTTAACTTTGCTTGAGCTAATTAAGATAACATATTCTATAAAAAAATACACTCATCGATTTCCAAAAGTTATGAAGATTCAATATTTGATAGGTACACTGTACCTGTTTTTTACCCGTTTCATTTTTTTAGAAAGAAAAAAAAACAATAATTATAATGGAATACTATATTTTCTACACTACTGAAGTTGTTTTTCATTTTAGAAAAGAACTGTTTTTCTAACTTTATTTTTTATCTCCTGTATTTGAAATTCTTCATTATGTAAAACTGGAGTGTTAAGTGTGCCTCCCAATTTCACATTTTTTTAATTTAATAAATTAATACCATTGGTTAATACTTACAAATGAAATATAAAGTTATCATAATTGATAATGATTTAAAGTAATCCAAAATGTAGATTTATTATGTGTAATAATAATAATAATATGATTAGTTTTAGAGAGATAATAGTTAGAAAAGATGTAGGAGTGAGTTTGATATTCTGAAGGTACATAACCACCTAAGGAGATATATTAAAATAGAAAGTCGAGTATATGGAAAAGATGTAGTTAAGTAGGCATAACTTATTCCTACCGATTTCTAAATTTAGAAAGCTAGGAAGAACATTCCACCATAAATTAGATTTATGATTTATGCCATGATTAGGTAGAATGTCGGCGCAAGTATTTCATTCTCTATATATATGAGATATCTTGAAGTTCATCACTGAAATCTTGAACTTTGCAATTTAACCACTTATTCAATAGAGGCCAAGCAAAGATTAGAAGGAGAAGAATACAAAAAATCATTTTACACAAAAAAAAAACATTCATAGTAATGTTATCTCTTCTAACAATGCACTCTCACCTAATTAATCACTTCGTTGTGTTGCTCGAATCATTGATTGAATGTCAGTTAGACAATTGATAAGAGTCACTGTCACATTTTATGGTTAAAATATAGAAAATATTCTTTAATCGAAAAAGATATTATCACCTCATCTGCTCATATTAAGATGATATTTTTATTAATTGTATGGACTAGTTTACACTACATAATGTTTGATTATTTTAAAGTAAAGAGCCTGCCAATTTTATTATCTATACTATTTGTAATTGAAAAATTATTTATTTTTATTATCATTTTTATTTATTAAACGAATAGAAGTGACAGATAATTACCATTCAAATATGATTTGAAGTAAAGAAGTGGAATTATGAATTTGAGGGAAAGAAGTGAAATTAGGACGATAAAAGTGTTTATTGTAATTTTATATTAATGATAATTAAATATGAAAGATGAATGATGATTACAATTCATAGAAATCATGTTAGTATATACATATTCAGTATATTATCTCTCATTCATTTATATTATATTATTTAAAGAGTTAATAATAATTAAACATAAATGATAAATAATATAGTAATAATTTATAAAACTCATATAAACAATTTATTTTTCTATATAAGAAATGACATACATGTGTTAATAAATGAGGAGTGTTATATAAGTTTGATGACAGAAATAACATTGGCTACTACTCATCCACGTTTCATTCAATATATGTTGTTCTTTCTTATATACCCATCAAATTTCACTTCTCAAATTTATAACCTTTTTTATCTAATGCTATTGCCATTGCCCACCTTAAACACTTTTTGATGACAATGGCATCACAATCTCTGCGATTTTTATCACTCACCAGAAGGGCTTTTTCTTCTTCTACTTCTGCTTTGAAATTTAATGGTGGAGTTTCTATGGTTCAAGGTGCTTCCAGAGGAATAGGCCTTCAATTTGTAAGATACTTCATATTTGCACTTCAACAATGCTTTTGCCACTGCCCATTTTCTCAAAATTTTAGCTTGTGTTGTTCTCCTTGTTTTTTTTTGTTTCCTTTATCACACTGATAATTGTATGCTAAATTTGTTATTCCATGTTTTCACTGTAACATTTTAACTGCTATAATTGTATATGAGTTTTGTTTTATATATATATATATCAAGATATGCTGATTGAAGGAGAACATTTCAGAACTATGTCTTTGGTTTGAATAATTTACTGACTGAACTGAGTTATAGTTTCTCACTTCTCTTATGTAAGCATTGGAAATTATTTTGTAGAGAAGTTAGCATTCATCACTCTTTGGCAAGTGTTGTTGATATTATTATTATTTCCATTTTTTAGTAAATGCCCTCAAATTATTTTCTATACTAGACAAATCTCTTCTTTACTTCAAAACCTGTAGAAATGAACAAAATTCATGTGAGATTTGTGCTGGTTTTTGAAGAAATTGCTTTACTATTCAAGGGGGATTTGTGTAATTTGAGTAAAATTCAATCTTGGTAAGAGTCATTTACTCTTATTTTTTAATATGGGATTTGCTTTGATGTGTTTACTTTGTTCATCTTGTTTCTGCAGTACCACTGTGATAGTATAATAATATTAGTCAATTTATTGTATCTTTCACAAGCAGAGGAAGAATTTTAAGTTTGACAAATTTTCTATAGCCTGAAGATCAATAAATCAATTACCATTGTCATAACTCAACTATATTGTATCTTTTTGTGAACATGTTAAAGGAGTGAAGATCAAGAATCATGGTTGCATAATAAGCTAAATAATTTCCACTGAAACTGTCTACAGGTTAAGCAGCTGCTAGAGAACAATGATAGAGGACATGTTATTGCTACTTGCCGTAATCCAAATTCGTCGACTGGGCTTATCCATCTCAAAGATAAATTTGCTGATCGTCTTAAAATTTTGCCATTGGATTTGACCGATGAAACTTCCATTGAGGTTATGCTTCTATTCCCTTATTGAATTTCCTTCTATGTCATTCACAAAACATAAGCACACATTCAAAAACAATAAGAGGCTTGACAATCTTTTTTTCTTCCATTCCTCCTAGCCTCTCCGCATGCCTAATGGCTACTTATTACAATGCTAGATGCTATGTAAGTCAATATGGGTATTGCGCATACGGCATATCCACCCTAATCTATTACCCGGATTGCATTAACCTACTTGACAGCTCGACCATGGGTGCTGTTGTCCAGGAAAATTAACAAATCTCGAATGATATGAGGAGACGTGATTGTTGCTCTCATCGCAATTTGATCAGCAGTGGGTTATTGGTAATCATTAGAGGATGATATATGGGGGTGACATGTGTCAAAATTTGTTCGGGGAAAGTGTAATATGGATGATGGATGAGAGTAGGCAACTCAAGTGCAACTTCCCCTGAAGCCTATTTTGAATCTCGAAACATAATTATGTAATTATGTTCTTTTTTAGGCATTTCGACGGTTCATTGTTAAATTGAAATTATTCAAATCTATCAGTTTTAAAGGTTTGTGTTTTATTCATAATGTTTCAGGCTTCTGCTTTGTCAATAAAAGATGCATATGGCCATCTAAACCTTCTCATTAATGCGTCCGGAATTCTTTCAATACCTGAAGTACTACAACCAGGTAAAGATTTTGTTTCATTCTTTAGTAATGGACCATTTCGGCATGTACTATAGTGTGCAATGAAGGATAAAGGAAGGAAAGACAAAAAACATGTACTTGTAGGAGAAAGTGTGTAATGGTGGCTAATGATTTTTATAACTTTGAGTTAAAGCTCTGTATCTTCTTTTGATTCTAAGTTTCATACAAATATGAGGCAGCTTATTATGTTAGTTATATATGCAATACAGAAACAACATTGAACAAATTGGAGAAATCATCTTTAATGCTTGCTTATGAGGTTAATGCCGTGGGTCCTATCTTGGTTATCAAGGTAACACCACCTAATTTTCATTAACAAAATTATTTTTCAAGTATTTATGATAATCTTAGAAGTATGGTTCTTTATGTGTATGAAGAGTTTATATAAGCCTTCTGTTCTTGCATGAAGAGATGAATATGGACATTATAATTTACTAATATGTTTATTCTAGTGACTTTTGGCGATTGTAGTTAGTAATTTCTGTAAACAAATGATTTGCTTACAGTAGTGACTTCATGAGTTGTAATCTGAATAATTAAATCCCACACTTGTTCAAGTTGTAACCTGAATTGACTTATCGTCTTAGACATTTGATATGTAAGTTATTCCCTTTTTTTTATCGATTTGTAGTTATTTACAATACCCCTATACATGTCAATAACACACTCATTTTATGCATCAGTCAATGAGTAGTGACAATGTCTGATAATTCATGCCTAATCACAGTTAAGAGATATAAATGATTTCGGTTGCTTTGTGAGATGCACATGAAAATGAGTAGGGCACTTGTTTAGTGAGATACATATGATGATTTCTTTTGCTGAAAACTTCAACCAAATTTCCATGATAAAAAACTTGGGTGCAATTCGTCTTACTTCATTAGTTTAGTTTTATAGTTTTGTGCAGTACTTTTGTGCATTTATCAGTATTTGTGTCTAATACTTTTTGTATATATGTTTATCTTCAATTTTATGAATGTGTATTTTTGTTTGAGCCACATATATATGTGTGTATCTTATTCTGTGAAGTTCTAAATCAGCACATGTGGCCTCTTCTAAAAATTGGAGGCGGCTTCGGGACCGAAAGAAGTACTGCAGTTGTAGCTAGTTTGAGTGCAAGGGTTGGATCTATTGGCGACAATCATCTTGGGGGTTGGCATTCTTATCGCGCTTCAAAGACGGCGCTTAATCAATGTATGACTCTTTATATATGATCTTTGTCATGGAATATCGATAATGATAATTTGAAGTGTCTCATTGAATCATTCCAAAATCTCTGTAAAAGATGGCAAGATTATACGATTTAATGATATATATAAAAACCTAGTCACATAGACACATACCATGCGAAAAGATCCATCATGATCCAACTGAAAACATTCATCATTAGAATGAATCCTGCAAATTATATGATTTCTACAACATCATAGTATTTGCATAAAACCATGTTTCTTGTCTTTTGATTATCAATACCCTTTTAGCTTCTGTTCACTTTATAGTATTTGCATGCAATTTTCATAACAATAACAACTATGCATTGGTCAAGTATAAACCAAAATGAATTTGGAACTATCCAAATTGTTTGAAATGGTAATAATCTGAGACATTTTTCCACATTATGTTCTTACAGTGTCAAAGACAGCCTCTGTGGAATTTGCAAGAAAGAAGGATCCAATTGTATGCATTTTATTGCATCCTGGTACAGTTGACACTGATTTATCTAAGCCATTTCAAAAAAATGTTCCTAAAGATAAACTCTTTACCAAAGAGTTCTCAGTGCAAAAGATGTTAAGCATTATTGACAATGTGAAGGTTCATGATAATGGCAAGTTCTTTGCATGGGATGGTCAAGAAATTCCTTGGTGATCTTGTCAAATTTTCATCAAGCAATATTACATTTATGAATGATATCAATTCATATGTGTCTAATCTGATCTCGATAAAAAATGACTAGAAAATTGTATTTAAGTGATTTACTGATATATTGATGATTACCTGAAATAAATTTATATATGTATCTTATGATATATGAAATCCAAGGTTTTTATATTTTTAATTAGTTTGTTGCAATGAAAATGGTAGCCCAATATACGAGGCTTCCACTCACTGGGTCTAGGGAGAATCGGCAGGTAGAAAGACTATCTCCAAATTTGTACTCGCGACATTTACTAAACAACACTCTTATCATTGCGTCAAGATTATTGAAAAGGGCAAATATATTTTTCCATGAAATACACTTGTGACACGACTCAAATATTTTATTTTGCTTTAATTCTCTTCATTCCTTTTAAAACCTAACTCTTAAAGGGATCCAATGTTGATAATAAAAACTAGTCCCCAATATTTGGTTTACCACAAATAAGAAATGAAATATGTTGGTCATTCTTACAGTTCCAAATGAGGAAAATTGATTAGGTTCGTTATATGATTTAATTTGGAATTATGAACTTTTATGTCACTTTTAATATACTCTTGCGTTCAAATATTTAACGCCAAGTCCGTTATCAATTCTAAAAAATAGAATAACATAAGATTTGTTATCAAAAGGAAGAAAAGAAAAGTATGTTAGAAACTTAGAATAAAACTATCTAGAGAATGTTACTTTCACTTTTGAAACAGTTTCTAAGTTAATGTTCTATAAATTGGAAAACCAAAAATCAAGTCTACAAATTTGACATTAACTAAAGACAAGAGACATAATCAAATGGGTACTATAATTGCTGCAAAAGATTCTTCTCCAATTGATGATGCTGAAACTATAAAGAGTGCATGTCAAGGTTATGTTAATATATTTCTTCAATTAGGTGTTGCTTCTACATAAATATTTTATGTTGCACAAACTCCTAGTACAAAAATGTTCCTTGAACTTAATAACTATCTTAAGTATAAACCAGTTTTTCACTTTTTATGTTGTTTATTAACTATAAGTTTAAGGGGTTTAGTGATTTTTTTTCTTTTTATTACATTTCTAATACAATTGTATATGATTTACAGGATTAGGGACAGATGAAAAAGCTGTTATATCTATATTAGCACATCGAAATGAAGCTCAAAGGAAACTTCTGAGGCTGGCTTTTCAAGAAATTTATCATCAGGATCTTATCCAACAACTTCAATCTGAACTTTCAGGAAGCTTTCAGGTAAATATATAACAATTCATAGCTTTATCTTTTATATATATATATATATATATATCATAAGCTAGATAAATAGTCAACCCACAATGTATAGGGAGGGTATAGTAAATGTGTAGCAGAATCCTCTCCGAAATTGGAGAATTCAGTACTAAATAAATCAGCTGACATAGTTTTAGACATAAATCCTCACGGAACTGGATAGTTTAGTATTGGATGAATCCGTTGACATGTGACATAATCACATAATACTTTATCTGTTATGCACCCAATGGTATTTTGAGAAAGAGAAATCAACATTTTTTTTGTTTTTTCCAACACATATATGTTAGTGGAAGTAACTATAAATTTTATATATTGATAATATGTATTACAATTATATATTACTTGAATGAATACCATTATGAATACTATCATTGAAATCAGAGAGCTATAAGCCATTGGACAATGGATCCATCAGAAAGAGATGCTGTATTTGCTCATGAAGCACTAAACAAATCAAAACCAGATTATAAAGTACTAATTGAGATTGCTTGCACTAGAACTTCACAAGAGATTTTGGCTATAAAGGGTTCATATCAGTTTCTATACAAACATTCCCTTGATGAAGATTTGGCCTCCAAAACAAATAGTGATATTAGGAAAGTAAGTGGATTCTTAAGTTTCTATTATATGCTTTTTTTTTATAACAAAGTGTTTTAATTTACTTAGGAATAAGAATAATAATGAAGTAGTTTTGTTTTTGATGCAGTTGTTAGTTGCAATTGTAAGTGCTTATAGGTATGATGGAGATGAATTTGATGAGAGTGTGGCTCATTCAGAAGCAAATATTCTTCATCATGCAATTCAGAACAAAGTGTTTAACCATGATGAAATCATTAGAATTTTGAGCACAAGAAGCAAGAAGCAGCTATGTGTGACTTTCAATGCCTTTAGGAACATATATGGCACAACAATTACCAAGGTAATATGAGTTTATATAATATGTTCTCCAAACCAAATACAAGGAGAATAAACACGGACAAAAATCTTGTCTTGAACGGTGTCTTATTCCCTGTCCGAGCTAATCAGAATGTTACTTTTGTTTTTAAAATTTTCTTTTATTCATGTGACAATATGTGATTGATTCAAGACATGAAATAAGACATCGACACGAAAACATAAATATGGTGTTAATGTAACATTTTCAGTTAGAAGTGAGTTCATAAAATTTTTATAAAAATTATGGACTAAATATGGTGTTATATATGTACTTTTTATAAGATTGTTGTAACTATGCAACTAATAAAAATGTAGATGAAAAAATGGTTGTTCACCCTCTAATGATACATAAACAATAAAACATTGGTTTGCTTTGATGATTTTAGGGATTATTATCCAATCCAATTGATGATGATGATGATGAATACTTAGGAGCACTACGTACTACTATTCGTTGCATTAAGTATCCCCAAAGATATTTTGCTAAGGTAAATATAGCTATGAAATTATGTTACTAACTTTGATCCATTTTATAATGTTTTATTGAATAGGTTATATTAAACATGTATGTCTTAATTTGATATAGGTATTACACCATGCTATGAATGATTTGATAAGTGAAGAAAATGCTCTTAGCCGTGTTATCATAACTCGTGCAGAGAAGGATTTAAGTGAAATCAAGGATCTTTATTTCAAGAGAAACAATGTTTCTATTGATGATTCTGTGGCTAGGAACATATCAGGAAATTACAAGATTTTTCTTCTTGCATTGTTAGGAAACAATTCACTTTAACTTAGCCTTATCTGAATTTAACTGGGCTAGCTTTCTAACTAGGATCAGTTTAGGAAAATAATGCTTTATAGTTTATGGTTTATTATCACTACAACAATAATAATGTGGCTTATCTGATTGATTCATGTATTTGCAGTTTAATTAAATCTAGTTTCATATGCATCTCTGTTTTCCTATGATTATATTACTCCTTCTTGTTATAATGAAATACAGCATAAACTCATGAAAAAGACCTCATTGCAACATAAGATTAAGATAGGACCAATTTGGATTTATGCAATATTTAAAAAGGGCTTCGACCGAGTGCACAAGGTTCTCACCTAGTGAAGTCTTAGGAATATAAATGTACACAGCCTTACTCCCACAAGCAAAGAGATTTATACAATGTTCAGTTTTTTAATTAGGCGCAAGTCATTTTACACATTTCTATCATGTGACCATCACCACCAAGCAATTCAATAAACGGGTCAGACCAGACCTTATGCCGATCAAGCCATAGGCTCCTGACAGACAGCCTAACCTATTTCATTCCGACATGGGAAAAATCTCTCTGCAGCGGAGATGACACAATCAAAGTGCTTATATACAGTCAATGACTCAACAGAACAGTAATTAAGTGAAAACATAAAAAGAGAAAGGAGATATGAGTATATGACTGTCTGAAGTTGGACAGAAAGAGAAAGGAATTACAGAAACAGATTTGCAAAATAGAACCTATCAGTGCCCATCTAAACCTGACCCAAGAAAGTCCCTTACAATTCTTATATCCCTGAAACACAAAGTTAAAAGGGGCTGCTGGAAAAATAAGAGTGGGTAAGGCTAGTATGAGTATTAACATCCAAATACATGAAATGACCCTACTAATCATCTAAGCACTTGGATATTTTGATCACCGGATCTTATAAACAAAATAGCATGATTCATTTCTACATAAAGGATCAACTGATGCATGATTTGGCAACCAAATAAAGGATTATGGTTAATACATATTTATACCTAGATACCTGCCAAGACCAACCCTTTTCAACCAAGTTTAAACTAGGGAGGGCAATCTCAAATAAACAAAAAACTAACCTGTTAATTTCTTCTTCCCCACAAACTAAGCGGGGGAGACCATAACTTCTTTTAAACCAATTTTGATACCCTTAATGAAGGCCATACTAATTGAAGGCCATACCAATTGCCCAGGAAATCATTCAACTCAGAACAATGCTCGTGAACGTAAACATAAATAGAGACGACTCAATTGAGTATCACCATGGCCAATCATAGAAAAAGTAGTAGAAAGGCAACCAGAAATACAACTAATCCATCTAGAACCTCGCAAGAGCAACCCCACTCCCAGTTGATCATAATCCTATCCCATCTTTTCACATAACCTACCACCTAATAATTCCTATAAAAGAGGCATTCAATATCTGATTACCCGCAACAAATCTATTTCAATTCTCAAAGGTGACAAATAATAACACTAAATTCAATTTGACAGGGAACCTTGAGAATGAGTTAGTGCACACAGGTAACCAAAATTAATAGGTCCCCATGATCTATCACTTAATAAGACCTATCTTAGTCATAAAAGTGATAACAGTGAGTTGATCTTAATAAGAAAAATATCTAAACATCTCTAAACGAAGAGAGCAAAAGCAAAGCAATCTGTTGCTGATGTTTTCATTATACAGAAACAAGCTCTAAATTCCTCCAATAGAACATAGTAGAAGTTTATTATCACCCAAACATAGAACTGATTATATCCTTATATTTCATTTTCTACTCTCCAATTAATCAGTAACCAAAATCCATATTTTGCAGCGAATAGATAGCAGGTACACCACACACAACCTTCTATAAAACTATCATCCAAACTACAACTACTATTGCATTTGCAAATTTCTTCAAATGTCAGGCAGGCCTGATTCCATCTAATCCTCCAAGAAAAGTAAGAAATTCCATATATTTTGACTAATTCAAGGCGTAAAAAGGGTTAGTCCTCCGCAAAATTGGATTAAATTGAACAAAAGATCTCAATTCAAAATAAATTCATGAGAAATGGGATCTCTATAGGATCCACATAATTTTTTATATTTTCTAACAAAAATCTCTAAATCACTTCACTGGTCAGGTGTTGAACTTCAACCTCTCTATAACTTGCACACCACTCATACAAGTAACAGATAATAGTAATGAATCTATAAATCTATAATACAAAAACACCATAAAAAATAAGCCCAGTAATCCACCTCTACCAAACTACATAATGGCCTTTCCTATTATCTTCACCCAAGAAAATATGACAAAATACTCCCTAGTATATGTACAAGTTCAATAAATTAAAACCAAAAAAATACCAATGATCCAATATTAAAATTTCAATGAAAATCAAGTATGTCACAAGTAAAATATAAAAAAACACATTTTCCAACAAAAAAATACAAGGGGAGATATATAAATTTTCATTTATTTATCACTAACCATCAAGGTTTTACATCCAGGTTCGTGATCGCAATGGAGGCCACAATGTTATGGTTGAGGTAATCTCTTCAACTACATCGCAACCGACAATTTCAGCCATATTTTCGCAGCAACATTACCAAAACTGCAACATCAGTTTAAAACCATGCTAACCATAGAACAAGTCATGAATAATTCTACAACTACAACAAAACTCTAAACCCAAATTTGAAAATCGATATCACTCCAATGCAACAGTGGCTCCCAACGCCTTAAGTTTCTCGAGGATCGAATCAGCATCCTCTTTCGTTAACCCTTTCTTCAAAACACAAGGAACTTTCTCAACCAAGTCCTTAGCTTCCTTCAACCCCAAATCAGTAAACGACCTAACCTCCTTAATAATCTTAATCTTCGCCGATGCATCGTACTTTTCCAGCTTTATATCGAACACCGTCTTCTCCTTGGCCTCCGCCGCCGCCGGAGCTCCATCTGCTGCGGCGGAAGGACCCGCCGCGGCAAATCCGGTTGCATTGGGGGATGTGTAGCGATTGAGACCCAATTTGAGACTCCATAGGATGGAAAAATCGTGCCTTTCGAACCGATTGAGGGAGATGAGATCATCGGCGATGCGATCAAGTTTCTGGGTGCGGGTTTCTGTGGAGAAAGATCGATTAGCGAGTTGAAGAAGATTCTGGAAGGATCTGAATTTGGGTTTTGGGGTGAGATGGAACATTGTTAGGGTTTTAGGGTTTCAATTTGGAAGCAAGGAACGATGAAAATGAACAACGTTGTTGAGTGTGTGATGTGAGAGAAGCAGTGTGGCAAAAAATGTAAATTAGGGTGAGCCCAACAATGCATAAAAATATAGAATGTATTTTTAGAAAAAGGCCCAATTATTTTTTTAGTAAAGATCCAAGTTGGTATCTCGATATTTTCATATGGAGAGCACATCTTCTATCCCACGTGCCATATTTTTTAACAAACATTTTTTAACTAATCATAACTAGTGACATATAGAGTGATACAGATTGTGGGACAACAAATATGCTTGTGTGACAGCTTACTTCGAAAGAAATTAAATTATCACTTCGATCATGAGAAAAACTTGTTTGGAGACGACCTCAACACCTCATATTTACATATATTCAATCATAGTTTAATAAGTCATTAAATTGTGGGTCTCTTCAGTTTTTTCCCCTCTTCTCTCTCTATGTTGTCTTTTTCCTCTATCCAAATCTCATATTTAACGATACGATGAAGTGAAACCCACAATTTAATGATTTATCAAACTATAATTAGATGTATGTAAATATAAGATGTTAGGGATATCTTCAAGCAAGTTTTTTTCATTGAAGGTTACTTGAATGACTTAGTTTGACTTGATGTCAATTTTGATATGTTTAAGTTTTTTTCTTACAACATGTATTAGTTTGTTATAGTGTAATCAAATAGTTATAATCTAATTCTCACAATTATATGAAACACACTTAAATTATAATTTAAAGTTAATGGACAAAAGCATACTTCATGTTCATGCAATCTAGGATCATGTTTTTTTTTTAATTTTTCTCTTGTAATAAAACTCAACCAAAATACTTGTATGCATCCTTATGAATTCGTAGTCCTGACCAAATTATCTTATTGACACATTAATAAATTAAAAGTAAATTGATTCATTCTAAATTAACGATGGAGATATGATTATACTATTAATCTCATATCGTGTAATAATTTGGGGTACACATCTATTGTCTCACAAGTTATGTCATTGCATGTGGCATCAAATGCGATTGGTCAAAAAAATAATTAATTATTAATTTTTTAAATTAAATATATATTTTAAAGCAATGACAGACTAACGATACATGTAGTGACACAATTTGTGGGGATACTCCTAATAATTTGATGGTACTTACCGGCATTAGTGAAGGTCCTCTACTCTTTATTTCTTTTTTTAAGTCCATGATGAGTCCCACATAGGGAGAGGATTGATGCCTCTTAGGTGAATTTGATCCCCATTGAGTTCAACCATATCTTATGAGAAAACATGTCTAGACATTGTTTTTATTATTGGGCAAAAGCTTTCCAAAAAGGTAAACATTTTAAGTGACTGAAGAGACTTGCAAAGGCCAACAATTCATCAACTTGTGTCCATTTATATGGACTTATTATCATTCATCATGCACCATTGCAACCCACTAGTTTGACATATCTACTTTTTCTCACAATAGGAAATTGTGTAATTTTGTTTAAGAAAAATGTTCTTTATATTAAGCTATTGTATATAGATCATGTTGATACATATCATATGTTTTTGATAAAGTTTTATGATGATCCATATTATATTACTTATGGTTCAATTTCTGAGAGAGACACTTATTAGAAGGGTCATACCTCCAAAATGAATTAATTTCCTTGAGGAGGTTGTTCTTGAATCTTTAAGGTATAATTACATGGAGTTGAACAAATGATGAAAGAGATATTTTGAGCTTTAGGTGGATTCCATTTTGGTGTACTTGAATAATGTGTGTGCAAGCTAAGATTTTTGAATAGTGTGTTGATTAGAGAAACTTTTGTCCATACTCTTTAAAGATCACACATTAACATTGCTATGACATTTTCATTAACGATTTTTTGAAGATATCACATAAAAGTTTTACTTATTAAGATTCAATGTAAGAATCTTGAAACTTTAGTTTATGTTACTAATAATCTAATTTAATATAGTATTATATAAAATTTAAATAAAACCAAACTAAATGTTATGCCTGAATAGTTGTGGTTATGCTAATTGGATTAGAAATTTAAGTATAACAAGACATCAAAAAATAATGTTTTTTTATTAATACTTAGCATCCAAAGTTTGTAACATATTTATTTAGAAATTAGAATGTTATTATCTTGGGAATGCTTAGATGCAATTCTCCCTCAATTTTTACTCATATGTGAAGTTTGTTCTACAACTTGTTTTTTTAGGTGCTTTTGATTCTCACATTTTTAGTTATAACTTCAATCCTTCCCTCAAAATTTCATTATGCCAAAGAACAAACATAGCCATGTCACCCCACATTTCTAGTATTTGGACATAACCATTATTAAAGGTCAGAAGATATATAACTTGTTAAAGATTTTAATTGGTGTTTTATCCCAATGTTTTCTAAGGAAACATTGATTTTTTTTTATAGATTTGACTTGATTACATCTAGAACTCTCTTCTTTTAAAAAAAATACACTTACCTCACATGAAATGAAATTCAATTATGATTATGTTTACCTCTTTTTGGAGTGAAGTGGTTGTAATTACCTTGTCCCTTCCTTTAAGGTGGTGAACATAGCTTTTGAAACTAGAGAAATGTTAAGGTCGGTTTGGACATTTTCGAGGGAGAGTCCAATATTGGAATATGGAATTATAAAAAGTTTGTTAATTTATATTTTTTAAATAACATAGGTTACTATTTCATCTACTAATATACCCTCCCACAATGGAGATGAATTAGATTCTGTTATATGTCCAATTAAATTGGTGAAGTTTCCGGAAATATTCATATTTTTCACAATGCTTTCACACTTTATTCCATTATTCATTAAATCAAATAACTTTTAGTAAGAACTTTTTTATATAGGAAAATATATCATGAGATAATTTATCTCCTTAAATCTATTCATTATTTGATATGTGTATTATTTCCCTTATTTCTATGAGTTTTCATTTTAAAATAATATTATAATAAAAAAAATTAAGACATGTATCATATAGTAAATGAATTTAAAAAGATAAGTTATATTCTGATGTAGATGTAAAGAGCTACTTTATTTTCAATATACATTTGTTTCTGATGAGTTATTTCAACTTTGTGTTTATGATGATCACTATTGTATATGGCCCATTGTATCATAATCTTCTTGTGTGGTCACCATGTTCCATTAAATGTGTGACAATGGATAGCATTTTGCATTTGGATTTGAACTATTTTGAACTCAATTCTTTGTTATCACTTTTTGGAACACAATATAACATAATATGACTCTTCCTTCCCCTTATCTTCTTATCATCTTGAAAGTATTGGTTCACCTAAAGAGCTTCATGAAGAGATTCATCTAAGCATTTTCTCACATTTAAAAGTGTTATATAAAATGTAAAGTTTGAAAAATAAACATAATTGACTAGTCTTATAACATGAAATTAGAACAAAACTTTGATATCATGGATCAATTCTTTTAAATTTTTAAACTATTATAATTAAGGGGAACACATCTATTGTTCCAAAAACTGTGTCACTTTATGTGATTAATTAAAATATATATATCTAAGTTAAAAATATAATTTGATAAATCAAAAGAAAATAACACATTGATACATTTTATGAAACAAAAAATATATTCTCATAATTAATATACACAAATAACTTTAGTACACATTTACAATAGTTATTTTTCTTGAAAACACAAAATAATTGTTGGAGTAGTGGGATAGATGAATTTCTTAATATGTCTAGACTATACTTTTTGGCACATGTTTCTTTGAGTTAAAGTTGTATAAGTTGGAGTCCTAACCCAAAACTGCAATTTTTGGAAGTAAAAGAGTTTGCTAGATCCGAGGATAATTAAAAGGTTAATAATTTAATTTTTTGGAGCGATACTTGTTAAGAGAAGCAACCACGAACCCCAAAAGGGATTCATTATTTACCAAAAAGGTGAAGAATACCCTTAGTAGTACCAAAAAAACCTTATGGGTAAAAAATTATTTCTTTTTGAGATGCATGACTACTTATCATAATAATTGTCACTCTCATAAATCAAACATTCAATATTTTAATATATATAATGACTTATATTACTAAACTAATCTCTTGTTGTTATTAGTATTTCGGTAACTAATTAGTAATTTGGGCAAAGAAGGCCAGCCACTTCTATATCTATGCTTAACTTTTCAGAATTCATTTTAGCCACTCACTACTCTTACACACCACACACCAACCAAGTATTCCCTATAAATACACTGAAAGAGACTTGTCTCAGTTAAGTTGAGTTGGTGTTTCAGTCACTGTGGTCTGTGTCTTTAAGTTCAATAGTGATGCTGATGATGATAATAATGGAGATATGTTCCATATGGGTTATCCTTGTAGTCATAGGTGGTATTCTTTTGGTCCTAAGATCTCTACTCAAAAATGTAAATTGGTGGCTTTATGAATCCAACTTAGGAGTGAAACAATACTCTCTGCCCCCTGGTGACATGGGTTGGCCATTCATTGGTAACATGTGGTCCTTCCTTAGAGCTTTCAAATCCACTGACCCTGATTCTTTCATCTCTTCCTTTGTCACCAGGTAATTACTCGGTTCGTCACTTTTTACATTAAGATACTAAGTTTTTCGACAAGTTGAATGAGAAAATTTGATAATTATGATATTTAATTTTTTATAACAAACAAACTTGTTTGTTTGCTAACAAGGAGTTGGTTGGTCTAGTAGTGTAAGAATCTACTGGATCACAAGTATTTTAGTAGGGCAAAAAAACAAGCTTGTTTGTTCTATATAGGAGCCTCATAGGCCAAAGTTCTAGCCTAATGGTTCCCACCTAGGATCCTCACTTGAGGTCCAAGGTTGAGAATGACACCATACCCACATCTTTCTCTATCACCAAAGATGCATCTCTTAGTGGTCCGGAAAATGCAATGGGATTTTTCTGCTTTATTTCTATGAGACAAAATGCTAACTTTGTAGTTTATTGAGTTTAAGCTTTTGAGAATTGTTGATGGGTTCACTCACATAAGCATCCTTTTGTTTATGATAGCTCTCAAACACGGATTCGTTGAACACTCTTATGTGTTGTTATTGGTGTTGGATACGTATCCGATACGGATACATTCGAATTTGTGAATGATACATATCCTTATGGTATCCAAAAATTAAATAAAAAAATAAAGATGAAGGTATGAATTTAATACATTTGCAACAAAAATAAGATAAGATAAGATACGTTTTTATCAATTTCATGAATTATTCTACTATATTTTCTAGTTTTGGTACATGGATTTTGGAAGATAATGATTTACAATTTCCATTATATTTTCTACTTATATATTTTTATTTACAGTTGTAATTTTATAATATTTTTTTACTATTTTATATATGTATCCCTAAACGTGTCGTATCCTATATTTTTGGAAAAAAATATGTCGATGTATCGGATATGTATCATACCCGATAATACACTTATATGTATCCGTTCTTCATAAAATGATAGGATAATTTGGGTTTGATTTTTGAAGTTTTTGTTAATAAGCATTTAATTCATTAAAACTTCTTATTGAACATATTATTGTTTTGAATGCATCAAGTCATTTATATCACTACGTTCTATAATTAATATAGTTAACTTTTTTGCAGAAAAACATGTACGGACAATACAAATAAATTGATATTGTAAAGTTTTATATGTATAAATCTTTATATAATCTCTAAATATTATACTCAATAATTAGTATGTTTTTCAATAGGGTAGTAATAATATAAGCATTTATGGTTTATTTTTTTTGGTAATGTATCTTTTTATCCTTCTAATTAAGAAATTCATGCTGTAAATGACGTTTTTAGGAATCAAACTATTCACCTTTTATTCATGTTGAAGATAAAAGATTTAATAAAACCTTATACTAAATCAATATCATATTGGTATTCAATCATTATTTTAAGATATTATGTAGAACAAAATATTAATTTCATTTAATAGGAGCTGCACTTATTTGTCATTTTCACTGTCATGTAACTTGTCATCACACTGTCTTAAGTTCTTCATCTATGATGTGGCACACCAGAAGCCACCATTTGTGGACAACATGATGCTCCACTTTCACAGCTTTTAAGTTTTAATTAATTGTATATTTTGCTTATATTTTATTTGGAAAAAAAGAATTTCAAAAAACCGCTTCTTTCATTGTTTTGGATAAAAAAATTATTTCTTCAATTTATCTTGTACCTTACTACTCCATTTTGTTGTAAAGAAAAAATAAAAAGAGAGAAATATGTGAGAAAAAGATTGAAAATAGAAAAATAGATAAAAAAAATAGTGTAGATTTTAGATAAAAAGAAGAAAAAGATGAGAGAAAATTTTATCTAAAACCTTTTAAATAGATTTATGTTATCCCAGACAATGTTACAAATCTAATCACACACCAATGAAAATATGCAATATCAATTAAAGACACTTATCTTTATTATCATTAGTATGAGACATAATTTAAGATAACTTATTTTTATTTCATTTTTTCTCAACATGAGAGAAGAGAAACAAAATGGATGGACCCTACTCCACTTTTTCTTCTCTCTTCTAAATCAAATGATAGAAAAAAATGATTTCTCTTCTCTCCTATTTTTATTGTTCCAAATGGAGCGGTAGAAGTTACAGCTAGTATACAACACATTACATGCAAAAAAATTATTATTCAAATAAAATTGTCTTTTTTATACATGGAAACTTGTTGCGCATAGATAAAATAACCTATTCAACCTCGAAAACAACAGAACATGGACTGAACATATACAATAAGTTATGATTGCTTGGCTTTATTTCCACTTTTCCAATTGAGTAATCTTTTGAATAATAAAAAGTAAGGGGGATTCACTTACTATCGATACGATTCAATACTCGAGAAATTTAATGGTTTAGATCTACTTACTAATTCAAACCATTGAATTTCCTTAGAATTGATGGTTAGTATGAGGAGTAAGTTTAAAAAACTTACTCTTAGAGTAATGGATACCTCCTTATAAAATATTAGTGGAAGTATTGTTTTGGATACTATCAAAGGTATCCCCACTTTTTTGGTAAAGAATTAATCTTTTTCGGGGTTTGTGACTGTCTCTTTCAAGAATCAAACCTTCAACTTTAGAGATCGTAAAGTTTTATTTCACTATATCAATACCTTATTGGTAATTAGTAGAAGTATGAATGAGTGTCTACTAATTTATGATTTAATATTATGATATTATGAGATAGATATACTATAGGCCTCATGGTAGAGGACTACAAAATTGAGGTATTTATGTCATTTAACAATTTTAAATAAATAATTACTTTTAGTACTTTTTGTTGAATATTGTATAGTTTTTTTATTTATATTTTTCCTTTTCAGTTTTAACTTTTTTTAGTTAAGTATTGATTAGATATCACAATAATAGTAATATTTTTCTGCAAATACTACATGAGTAATGTGGCAGAGTCACACACACTCCCGCGATCATGGAAAATTTACGTGGATAGTGTGGTTGACTACACTATCATACATATGGTATATGTTTCAAAATATTTATGGAAGTAGTGTATTTTTAGGGAAATCGTGGACATATTCTCTCTCCATGGAAGTCGTGTGTACACGACTTCCATTGTATATTAATAATGAAAGAGCTATGTGGTCTAGTGGTTCTTGATTTTTATGGGAACCTAGAGGTCATGGTTCAACACCCACCTATTGCTTTTTTTTTTTTTTTAATTTTTTTTTATAACTTTGACATATATTATTTTACAAGGACTATGAGACTTTCCCCCAAAGTCGTGAATCCCATCCACGACTTTCACCCAGAGTCGTGGATCCCATCCATGACTTCCCTCAAAGTCGTGGATATCATCCACGACTGTCCTAAAAATACACTACTTCCATAAATATTTTGAAACATATATCAAACTACACTATCCACATAAATTTCCCTCCCGATCATCCCTTAAAAGTTAAACAAAACAAAGTAAAATCACACTTTTTTAGTTAACCTGAAATCATACTAAAGATAGGAAACTTTTCTACATTATTTTTATGCAATATACTTTTACAATTGATAAATAATGTATATATACTTCATACTTGATTAATTTTGTGTAGTATATAAATAATGGAACCAAAAATAGTACCACTAACTATTTAATACATCACATATTCTATATCATTAACCACATATAAAAAAATTCATATAAAAACAATGTACATATATCACTTGATACATCTACACTCATTTTATATTTATCTGTTTGTTTGATCATTGTGGATATATAATTTAGAAGCTTATCCTCTTGTTTTATTATTAGGACCAAATTTTTTTGGAAGTAATGAATTATAATCTCATTCCTTCAATATTTGTTTGTGCGTTGATTTTTTCGAAAATAGGAAAGAGAAAAGAATACTTGAGAACTATGAAATACGAGTTCAAATTCTTTACAATATTAAACTTTCCAGTATTAGAATGTGGAGGAAGTTCAAATTCTTTACAATACTAAACTTTCCACTATTAGAATGTGGAGGAATTTCTTTTAAGAAGTTTTAATTTTTATTGAAAGGTAATGTAAACTCTGGCTGTTAAAGATTTTTATTTGCCACGTGTCATAATACTCATCCAGTACTAAACTCTCACCTACTAGAGAGGATACACTTGTAGATCAGATGACTTTCAAGCTTTCCATTTCTCTTCCTTTCCCACTAAAAATCAACTCGAAAACACCCTTAAAATCATGATGATCATGCTAGGGATGATGACACTAACATCTTGATTCAATATACTATGCAGATATGGAAGTAGTGGAATTTATAAGGCATTGATGTTTGGAAAACCAAGTGTAATTGTAACAACACCAGAAGCATGCAAGAAAGTTTTGACAGATGATGATAAATTCAAACCAGGTTGGCCTCTCTCTACAATAGAACTCATTGGAAAGAAATCATTTATTGCAATGTCTTATGAAGAACATAAGCGCCTTAGGCGTTTAACTTCAGCTTCAATCAATGGCATGGAAGCATTGTCTTTGTACTTGACATATATTGAAGAAAATGTGAAAAGTTCATTGGAAAAATGGTCCAACATGGGAGAAATTGAGTTCTTAACTCAGATAAGAAAGCTTACTTTCAAAATCATTATGCATATTTTCCTTAGCACAGAAAGTGAACCTGTTATGGAGGCTTTGGAAAGAGAGTACACAACACTTAATTATGGAGTTAGAGCAATGAGAATTAATATTCCTGGATTTGCTTATCATAAAGCATTCAAGGTAACAATATTACAATTACATTACTCTCAAGTATTAAAATGCTAGAAAGAAAACTTTCAATGAATTGCATAGTAGTGTTTTTCGAATGGGAATCAACTGTCCCATTATTTTATATCACATCATGTCTCGAGCAATTGAAAGTTAACACCTATTAGAAAAGAAAAATAAAAAATAATATTTTTATGCTATTTGGTATTGCGAAAATAATGCGGAAGTGTAAAATGAATATTATGATATTTCTCATTGAATTGAAATGATACAAGGGAGTGATGATATATACAATTCCTTGTAAAGCAAGCAATGCAACTAACCTAACTAACTCTCTAACAAGCTAATAAACACATGTTGTAAAACAATTCAACATGTGTTAAATGTGTAAATGTGTCAATTACAATAATTGTTCAACCAATACTTCACTTGATTTTCAAACCAGTTAATCGATTAACACTTACCCAGTTAATCGATTAACTGTACATGTTATTGCTGCTATCTTGTTTTCATGGTGGTTTTGTTCTCCAATATTTGGGGTGATATAATTGGTTTGGGACATGGGGACATAAAATTTTGGGGACAGAGGATCCTGGTTCATGTTTTTCTCACAACATTTGCTATAAAAACATAAAAGAAGTTATATAATCACATTCTCATGTTATTGTGTATGCTCTTCAAATAATGCAGAAGTCTTTTTCTATAAGACAGCCTATGAAAACATTTTAGTTAGTTTTGGTGCAATTTCTTATGTTTTTGTTTCAGGCTAGGAAAAACCTAGTGACCATGTTTCAATCTATTGTGGATGAGAGAAGAAAGCTAAGGAATGAGTATATACCCATCAAAGCTAAAGATATGATGGATGCTCTGATAGATGTTGAAGATGAAAACCGGAGAAAATTGGATGATGAGGAAATCATAGATATCATGTTGATGTACTTGAATGCAGGTCATGAATCTTCAGGACATATTACCATGTGGACAACCTATTTCCTACAAAAGCATCCAGAATATCTTCAGAAAGCTAAGGTTGATAAACTATCGAGAGTCAGTTCATTATTTATCGGGAGCACATCTTCTAAATTTATCACTAGTCCATCTAAATTTATCACTAGTCCATCTAAACTTATCACTAGTCCAGCTAAGGTTGGGACAGCAGATGTGCTCCCTTATTTATCACTAGCCCATCTAAATTTACAATAGCTGATTGATACTAAATAAGCGCATTTATAACTTCAATTTCAATATGTCTCAATGTAACACATAGCCCCCAAAGTTTTAACTTGTTTCAAATATTGTTCATTCTTTGAATAGGAGGAACAAGAAGAAATAATAAGGAAAAGGCCTTCAACACAAAAAGGGTTGACACTTAAGGAAATTCGGCAAATGGATTTTCTTTATAAGGTAGATGGATAACTTTTGATCTCAGGTTAATGTCAATTGATAGTGAACCAAGTTATGGTTATATTTGTTTTCATTTTCTACATTCCATTAGGTGATTGATGAAACAATGCGTGTGATTACATTCTCATTGATGGTTTTTCGGGAGGCAAAATCTGATGTTAACATCAATGGTTAGTCCATGTTCTGCTTATTTATTTATGGTGTCAATATCAGAATAATAGATTTACAAGATTCATTAAGACTTCAATATATCTCTCTTATGACTTTGGCCTTGCTTGTTAGATATGAAAAAAGAAATAGACAGAGCTATCCCTTACTCTTAACCTTTGAACTTAATTTGGTGGAGGGTACTAAGTTACTAATGATGACTAGTATGATTGTTGTTCATTACATAAATGATTTGAAAACACCTTGTTATTGCATGAAGTAGAAGCAAATATGAAGCATAGACTATGATTTTTTGTTCATATTACCAAAGTCATGCATCATGGTGACTCCAAATGTTTTTAAAAATGAACAAAAATGACTTCTAGACGCAACGATAATGTTACTTGCCTTATAACCCGAAGTCAATAGGCTTAAATCCTAAAAACAACCCCTAACCAATATTGTACTAGGTGGGAGTCTCTTATATTGGGTCGTTCTTTTTATTCACACTGCCCTAGTATTAACTGCATATGGATGAAACAGGTTACACCATTCCAAAAGGCTGGAAAGCCCTTGTCTGGTTTAGATCGGTTCACCTTAATCCCGAAATATATCCTAATCCGAAGGAATTCAACCCTCATAGATGGGATGTAAGTTTCATTTGAATGAATAAATCATCTCATGTATGTTGCACTTGTAAATGTTTTAATTTCCAAATTTGCTTACTTCACAGAGGGATCACAAGGCCGGAGAATTCCTTCCCTTTGGAGCAGGAACTAGATTATGTCCCGGGAATGACCTGGCCAAGATGGAGATAGCAGTTTTTCTTCACCATTTCATTCTAAATTACCAGTGAGTAACCATAAATAGTTGTCTAAATATTAGTGTATCAAAAGATTAGTACAAATGGAAAAGTAATCTTCTTTTTTGGTTGCATATTTAGTTGTCTTTGACAAAGTTGTATATGTATTTGTTAATGTCACAGGCTTGAACAGATTAATCCTAAATGCCCTGTGAGATATTTACCACATACAAGGCCTATGGACAATTGCTTGGGAAGGATCAAGAAATGTTCAACTAAATCAATGTAAAGATGATAAACCCCTAATTTACACCATGAAGAAAGTTATTTCAAGTTTTGGCTTTATATATATAGTATAGATAGTATAGATAAGAAATAAACCAACATATCAAACTTGTGAAACCTATTCTTTAAAATTATAAAAATTTTATGTGTATTTACATCGAGATTAATTTATGTCATCAACTTTTAGAATCAATAGAACAGAAAATATAATATTCTAAAACTACGAATTTATCATTCACAAAATTCTTTTATATGTGTATATAGCAAATAAAGAAGAGAAAAAATGAACAAAACAAAGACAACATAAATAAATATATATATATATATATATATATATATATTAGATTGTATGATTCAGAATCTTTATATATATATATATCTTTATATATATTATCATATTGCATCTCTGCAATTGTTTATTATATATTGTATGTACGGGTTGAAATATTACAAATCAATTTCTCCATATTATTTCATAAAACAACATAATAAATCTTTTTAATTTGTCAGCTACATACAAATATTTTAGAATGTAATTTATTTATTATTTAAATTCTTTGTATTAGCAGATAATTAAAATAATATTCCATAAAATTATTTATTTGATCAAATTAAATTCTCCAATTTAATTATTAAATAATATAATCACTTGGCAAAAAATTAAAAAATTTATTAGTGTAAGATCTCATAGGTTCAATGCTAAGTTGATAGCAAATTAATTAAATTAATTTACTGATCAAGTTGGCGTCTAACAACACTCTTTAACAACTAGTTAGCATGAAGTAACGTATTGTACTTTAAAGAACTATTAGAAGATTAACAAAATATTTTCTTCATCTTTACTGTTCTAGGCTAACTTTAAAGTATGGTATAATTATCAAACTTTAATAAGTTGTGATGATAACTCAAAGAAACTCATTTCTTTATTCATTGTAATACATTGGTCAATATCTTCTTTTATTGTAGAGTTCAAACTCATTACTAAGAGTTGATGAATTCATTCTTGATTAATTTTACAAGCATTTAATCATATCTAATATTTATTTAAATAATGTCCTAAGATATTATGTTTCCGAAATCAAACTATGATAAATAACATGTTAATTACTATTGGAGCGACATTTGTAGGGAGAGATAACTACTAGAGGTGTCAAAACGGGCTACCCGAATGAGTTTGGGTAGCTCACATCGGGTTCCGGTTAAATTGGGCCGGGCTAAAAAGTCTAAGCGAGTTGGGTTGTGGCATGTCGGGCCCATAAATTTAAAAGTATTTATTTAAAATTTAACATATTTAATATATATATATAATTTGATATAATGTATAATTTTTTTAACACACTTGATTTTTGAAATGCAACCAAACTTATAAATCTAATGTCTTGTATTTGAGTTAAGACATGATGTCAAGTCCACATATATGACTTTTAACATAACTATTTTATTAAATCTCTCATTTCTATTGGACTCTTATACGCTGATACAATATAATTTGTAACTTTAGTTAATATATAAATCTATGGACACTATCAAAATATTAACTTTATCTACATTTTCTTTGTTATATTTTTGTTGAATAAATTAAATCTAACTAAATACGCAGAAAGGAAAATTGAAATCTATATGATTTAATGTTTTTTTATTTGATTTGATACATCATTTTGTTACCCGACTTAAAGAATATTTTGTAAAATAGGAAAAATAATTTAATGCTAACTTTCTAATATTATTATAATGTATAAATATTTATGTTTTGGACATTATTTTATTTTTTATTCAAAGTTTATAACACAATATTTATTATTTATTTTTTATTATAAGTTGATATGTTACTCATTTTTAACTGAAATATATTATCTATTCAAGTAACTGAGAAGATTATGATTACACAAGAATGGAAATTTAGCCAATATGCATTAATAACTTATACTAATTAGAATTGTAACAAACCTATATTCTTGGCAAAAAATCATTAAATTACCAAACTATATTTTTTGATAAAAAAACATTTATGAATTTGTATAATATAAAAAATTACCATTATATATATAAAATTATTTGGCTCTATAAAATATAAAAAACGACCAGAATATTCATCTTATTATATTTATCATTTTGAAATATTACAATTTTTATATGTTTATATAATAATTATACCAATGGATCGTTGAAAATTAAGTATTCCCACTTTGTATTATTTGAACTTTTTAGTTGATAACATGCTTCTCCAGCTTCTTATTCTTGCGTTGTGTGACAAGGAATATATTACACATAAGTTTATTCTAAACACGATATTTTAAACTGATATGTAAATTTTTTATTCAACTGAAAAGTTTAGTGGCTATTTAAAAAACTTTATTTGTTCTTAAAGAAAATATTATATTTAAAATATTTTAATAGGATATGCATGTAATTAAAAAGTTTTTTTATGTCAATAACATGATATTCTACACATGTCATCACCACTACCATAATTTAAATTAATTATATATTTTTTGGTACAATAAGAGTATTTACTCACCATTTGAGTAAGTAATTAATTTCTTTCAGGACCATAGCTGTCTCTTATAACCAGTGTCGCTCAAGTGAATCAAAGTCTTCCTAATTTATGAGATTTTCGTACAATATAATTATATTTATTTCTCTTTCCACCTTTACTAAAATAAATTTATTACTCAAATAAATAAAATAATAATTAGTATTTAATACATTAGCAAGATACACGCATCATATACTTTACAATTTTTTTATTTTTGATCTCATGATTCATTTTCATTTATTATTTTTCGATTCAGACTGGCTGGTCCAACTGGTTTTCAACTTATTTGTGACATTTTATGGTAGTGAAATTTTATTTGTTGGTTGTTTAATTATCTTTTAGTATTACTATCAAAGGTATCTTATTACCTTTGGGGTTTGTGGTTGTCTCTTCCAACAAGTGTCGTTCATAGAAATCAAAACTTAACTTTTTGGCCTTTTCGATGATCTAGTGGAGCCTTAACCACTATATCAATACTTTGTTGGTAGTGTAATTAGGTATGATAATATTTTCAAATTCGATGTATATAATTATTAAATAATGTTAATTAATATTATGAATTTTAAGATTTTTTAGTGTACGTCGAGTCAATGAGTAAAATCATTGACCCACTTGTCCAATCAATGACTCATTGGCTTAGTGATCTAACCAAATCATTAACTGATTCGAGTTTAATAATATTGATTATAACAACATCAATCGAGCCTTAAATTTATTAAGTGAGATCGACTACATAAATTAATGACTTCATGTTTATTGATAAATGATTGATATCTACATGTTTTTAATTTTTAATTGTTGCACCTACAATTTTTCTTGGTATTCATCTTTCGACACATGTCACCACCAAATACACTCTTGTTGATTTAAATTAATTATATATATATATATATATATTTTCTTTCACTTTCCACCTTTACTATATTACTCCATAAATAAATATAAATAGTATTTAATGCATTATCAAAATACATGCTCCACAATATTTTTGGATATTTTTTATCCTCTTAACTATTCATAATTCACTTTCATATATTATAAGAACAACTGAGCTTTAATTTTATTGGGTCTGATCGACTATATGGATCAACAATATCATAATATTCTATCATATTTATTGATAAATAATTAATTATAAATATTTCTTAATCATTCATATATGATTTTTTTTTGTATTCCTATTGCAATAAAAGTTGGATTAACATCCATTTGATTTACTTTCATTACAGGTTACTTTTAACCGTACTTTCATTATCACACGTCTAAATCACTTAAGATGTGATTCTATTATATTTTCTATAATAAAAACTACTTCAACTTTCTACTTAATGCATTTATTCATTTCTAGTATTATATTATTTGATGTGTCATCTTATCCCATCGCAACTTTATCATTTATGTTGCATGAAATTTATTCTCTTATTAACATTTCACTGCTCAATATTTAGTCTCGTATAATATTAGGAGGGAAAAATATGTATACACTGATGGTGTAAGAGTTTTTTACACTGTCATTGCATCATCTACCATTCATTTTCAATCATCGTTGACTTTTAAAAAAAGTTATCCAAATAAAAGATGTATAACGCACCAACTGTATATAAATCTTTATACTATCAACGTATACATTACACCCATAATCTTGTATTTTGTCCTCACTCAATATTTTTTCTCTTATACTAGAAAAACATTAATTTCCTCATTCATTGCATTCCTTTTATTATGAATATTATATATATTATATTTATAATGTGTGAGATATTTTTGTTATATCTTACCTACCTAAAATTTTCTATATAAATACAAAGTTGTAGGAGTTAGGGTAATTGTGGTGAGAGTGAAGAAATTGAAGTGATGGCAATAGAGATAGGTTGGGGTGTGATTGTAGCCATTGCTACTTCTCTTTTATTCATAAGATATATTTTAAAGAATGTGAATTGGTTATTGTATGAATCCAAATTAGGTGCAAAACAGTATTCTCTTCCACCAGGTGACTTGGGTTGGCCCTTAATTGGGAACATGTGGTCCTTCCTTAAGGCTTTTAAGTCCACTAACCCTGATTCTTTCTTGGATTCCTATGTCCTAAGGTAAATATTATCATTTTTCTTTTATATTTCACTCATCTTTCTTATTATTTGATGTAGAGTCAAATTGGATTTGTATCATCGAAATTGAGTTTCTTTTTTGAAAACAAAGATAAGGATGAAATATTATATTTACACGCATCATCGTCGTATTTTTGCATATACCTACATGTATAGATATTTGTCTTCTCTAGATCTGACACATTTTTTATACATATATATTGAACTTTTAAAGAGACTAAAACATATTATCATAATTACTAAAATTATTGTATATGTATTTTTTGTTTTGTTTTAAAAAAATAATTAAATATGACATATTATAATTTTAATGACTATAAGAAATAACTTATTTCTGAGACATTTATTCTCATTTTTAAGTTATATTATACTCAACTATATAATTTTACTTATTTTTTTAACTATATACCGGTCAACAATTAAACAAATCATATCAGGTTTGTTTTATATATCAACAATGTGTTGGTCTAGTGTTGTAAGACCTCATTGGATCTTCATGTTTGAGGGTTCGATTCTTAGGAGCGACACTTGTTGTGAGGACAACCACGAATATTGAAAGAGATTAGTTCCTCCCAAAAAGGTGAGGTCCATATTTGATATATCAAAAATATATATGTATGTCCTAGTTTTGGTGGTCCATGTCATTGTGGGCCTCACCTTAAATAATAGCATTAATTTTGAAGGTTTTTTATTTGTAAATATTAAATAACCATTTTAATGCACAAAAAAATATCTTCTATACCCATATAAAAAACAAAATAAAAGATAAATATCAGAATTTTTAACAAGTTAATTGTTATATTTCATGCCCCACTTATAGGTGGTGGCCCCATGATTAATTTACATTATCCCTATGAAACATTCAAATATTATTACAAAAATGTAAGGTTTGAGCTATGAATATGATTATTGATGTGCACTAATGTTTTGATTGAATGAAAACATAGGTATGGAAACACAGGCATATATAAGGCATTGATGTTTGGAAAACCAAGTGTAATTGTGACAACACCAGAAGCATGCAAAAAAGTGTTAACAGATGATGAAAAATTCACACTTGGTTGGCCAAGATCAACTATGGAACTAATGGGAGAAAAATCATTCATTGGAATCTCTTATGAAGAACATAAACGTCTAAGGCGTTTAACTTCTGCTTCAGTCAATGGCTATGAAGCTTTATCTATTTACATTACTTTCATTGAACAAAATGTTATAAGTTCATTGGATAAATGGTCCAAGTTGGGAGAATTTGAGTTCTTAACTCATATGAGGAGACTCACTTTCAAGATCATTATGCATATTTTCCTTGGTGCAGAAACTGATCCTATTATGGAGGCTTTGGAAAAAGAATATACAGCACTTAATCTTGGAGTTAGAGCCATGAGAATTAATATTCCTGGTTTTGCTTTCTATAAATCACTCAAGGTAAACAATATTTGAGAGTTTATTAGGAAAGTTTACAGTATTTATCCATTTTAGTCCCTCGTGTTTTTCGATCTTACTAGTTTGGTTTTTTGAAAAATTGAAAAATCTAAAATGGTATCCAATAATTTCAAATGTGGGTCGAGTTAGTATTAGTCCCTACCAAGTGTTTAGAACATGTTAAAAATGACTAATTTGACTCACATTTGAAATTTCTGGTTTCTCAAAGGAACCAAACTGGTAAGTCGAAAAATATGAGGAACTGAAATGAGTATTTGTGATAAATATGAGGATATGTGATTTTTTTAGTTTCCTGTAATAACTTATGATTTAAGGTTCTTTTTTAGGCAAGGAAAGGTTTATTGGCTATATTTCAAAAAATTGTGGATAAAAGAAGAGCTGAAAAGAAGGAAAAAACATCCAACAAAAAACACAAAGATATGATGGATTCTTTGATTGATGTTGAAGATGAAAATGGAAGAAGATTGGGTGATGATGATATCATAGATATCATGTTGATGTATTTGAATGCAGGTCATGAATCTTCAGGACATATTACTATGTGGGCAACCTATTATCTACAAAAGCATCCTGAATATCTCCAAAAGGCTAAGGTATTGATGTTAAACAATTGCATTTATAATACCATCTCGAGGTTACAGTTTCAAATCCCGGAAACAACAATCTCTTTACTTGTGGAGTAATGTTGTGTATATCTATTGTCCTCATACTCTACTAAATGGGAGTCTTGTATATTGGGTCGCCTTTTTATCATATCCCTTAATCCCGAAAATTTGAAATCTATTTCCAAATATTGTTTATTATGTATTGAACAGGAAGAACAAGAAGAAATATTAAGGAGAAGGCCACCAACACAAAAAGGATTGATACTTGAGGAAGTGAGAAAGATGGATTTTCTATCTAAGGTAGACATTGACTATAGTTGATTTTATCATTTTATGTTTACTATAAACTAATATTTGATTATATATGTTTTGGTTTATCAACTTTGACATAGGTGGTTGATGAAACATTGCGTTTGGTTACTTTCTCACTAATGGTTTTTCGGGAAGCAAAATCCGATGTTCATATTAATGGTTAGTATTATATGTAATAGTGTAATAATGGTTTCTAGTCCTATATTATCGTGATACATAAAGTACTTGCACCCAGTATTAGACACTCCAGTATCAAAGAGAATTTAGTACGATGTTTTATCACGATACTAAATATTATACATATTTTCTTGCACAGGTTACCTCATTCCAAAAGGCTGGAAAGTTCTAACATGGTTTAGGGCAATTCACCTTAGCCCTGAAATATATCCTGATCCAAGGGAGTTCAATCCCTATAGATGGAATGTGAGTAGCAAATATATAGCAATGAAACATTTAAATTGAACAAAGTTGCATGCATTTTGAACATACATAATGCTATATGAATATGAATTGATAATTTGTTTTATGCTTATTCATTCATAGATAACACATAAGGCTGGAGAATTCCTTCCATTTGGAGCAGGAACTAGATTATGTCCAGGGAATGATCTTGCCAAGCTGGAAATCTCAGTTTTCCTTCATCACTTTGTTCTCAACTACAAGTCAGTAAACTTCCCCCTCAGTAAACAATTAGTCTCACCAGATAGGATCAGTTATATAAATCGAACGAAATCATAATGATATATCAAAAATCATGCTCATCGACAATAATCTTTCATAATTATTTTACTTATCGATTTTTCGTAAAAAAACATGATTTTACTAGACATCCTATATGATATTTTACCTATGTTGGTACAGGATTGAGCCGAAGAATCCACTATGTCCTATCAGATACTTACCCCATACAAGGCCCACAGACAACTACTTGGCAACACTGAAGAAAGTTTCATCTCCTTGAATGGACAAGACTCATGCAATGACATAAAACCTATAAATAATTACATAACTCCCATATCATCAAACTTTCATAACTCCTCCATTATCAAACTTCAATAAAATTGAAAGTTGTTCAATAAATTTTGTTGTTTGATTCTGCTAGCTTCATACTTTATTACTTTATTGACGTGTGTGCACTTACTAGTATAACTATATAAGAAATATGATCCATTACTTCAAACTAACGTGAGGGTTACAACTATAATATAAACTATGATAATTCATATATAAACTTCCCAAACCGAGGTTAGTATATGTATATCATGTAGTTCAAATATAATGTCTAAAAGATCCCTCTAAATAACTATACAATTCTTTTTTAGTTTCAATGATCTTTTCAAATGTTTCGGTGAAGCTTAGGGGCATTACAATTGATACTCATAGTTTGTTCTAATTACAATGCAATGAAATTTTTTGGGATCACTTGTTTTAAAAAGTATGTCATTCAATATGTTATTAAAATTAATAATTCATTATTAAATTTTAATTTAAATATATTGTTTTTAGATTGGGTAACACGTTTTAAATTACTAAATTTTTGATAGAATTCACTCGAGTAAAAAAAGATTGGTGTAGTTTCTTAATGTGGATGTGATAGGAGTAAATGGAGTGTTTGATGGACATAATATACAAATTTTAATATTATGTGGTTATTATAAAATAATTGTGTTATTACTTGTTTGATCAGTGATACAGTAATATTTAGCATTATCTATCATTTTATATAACAAGTATGATGCAAAAAATACAAATTCACTTAACCCGATCCTACCCGCTCATCTAGTTTGGTTTTGGTTATGATTTGGATTAATCTTCAAATATAAGATAACTCTGAACAACATTTAGAGTCAGATAAGATAAGAAAAACTAAAAATATCACTACTACATAATAACTAAGTAAGTGGTAGATTGTGCAAAGAGGAAAAATATTCATGGTATGCATTTTAAGATAAAGTTTTAGGAGTATGAGTGTATGACCCTCTTCATTGGGATTTTGAGGAATTAAAAAATATAACACTATTAAGATATAATGTATTTACTGTATGAAGTATCGAACTTACTTTTTAACACATATTTACCATTTTTTTTAATTGTTTATTTTCAGCCAATAGGGATGAACAAGAACCCTGTTTTTTTGTTTACTTTCATCTACAAATGGAATGGCACCAAGTTCCAACAAACCACACAATCTTGTCTCTATCTAAAAAGCACTTATAACTTAAGTGAAAGTATGAACAAACAATGATGTATCTTTTAAAGAAATTTGAACAAATTCCCATTCATCTAAACATCTATCTTCTACAAATGGGTACATAGACAAAGCGCCCAATATGCAATAAACATGCCACAAGCTCTCACAGATTGCAACAAATATTCAAACAATTCTTTTTATCTACAAGAAGGATATTTCAAGATCCAAAATTCAGAATAATCTCCTAATAAAGGTAAAACCTGCATAAAGCCACTAGAAAAGACTCCAATATGGTGACACACATATATAAACATAAACAATGCCAGCAAATGATAAAAATATGTATCTGGCTGACACTCCTGCTGAACATCATGGTCCATTGTTCCTCATGTCCCATTCTTCACACTTCCATCAAGCAGGGATCATCTAAACATTTAAAAACACAAAAGAATTCAATTAAAACACATTTAGTTGATAGAGACATCAAGAATCATTAAGCCAACAATTGGAATGTCTCCAATATGATAAATCCAGCCACAACTGAATCATAGTTTAATCAATCCAGATGATTGGTTTGAGAAAGAGATATGCTCCTTGTCCTCATAACCAGACTATATGAAAATTCAAGTAAAATAAAATTCACTCTTCCTAAGCATATTATAAACCTCCATTCTATGTCAATTTGCTTCTAAGTTTCATTGAAAAGAATCTTCTAAATGTCCCGCAGATGTGTTACAGTATCACAAAAGAAGAAAAAAATAGTTTTACGATCTTTGGGGTGTTTCTCCCTTTCATCGCAACTTCTGCAAAAGCTTGTGCAGCCTCTTCAGCTTCTGCTATGGCAACTTCCGCTTCATAAACTCTCGAGAAGCAACAGCAGCTGCCTCTTGAGGAGTCATGGACCTTAGCTTTGCTAATTCTAAATCTATCTGAGACTTTGTGAGGACATTGATCTCATCCCTGTGAACTATCATAGAGGTTTACTGCCCCCATCCAATAATAACATAGGTGAGTATGTTTTTCTGTCAGAATATGCTGGAGTAGGTGCAATCCTATACCTGCGTTTTACCTGAAACATCAAAGTCAGCCATAGTAAGATCTCTAATTGAAACAATTCAATATAACTGCCACAAAATGATGATGATGATGACATCAGGCAAGTGTACCATCATTTAGGTCGATGACCTTAACACTTGATATCAGTAAGGATCCCGGATTATACCACTTCCTTTTCAAACTGGGTACACAGATCTAATAAAATAAATTACTACATCAAAACAAAACAGAGCCAAACCTTAACATAGACCTTTTTGGACCAGGAAGGTGCATCATATCTTCAGAAACTTGAAGAGGCTTATCATCTTCATCACTCGGAACTACAAGAGTGATAGCCATGAAGTTCTCATCCTATCTTGGGTCTGATGCACACTTTTGACTGCTAACCTAGACTTCTCCCTGGAGGTCCATCCATTTGCCATCACACTCAAATTTCTCCATTTATCCTATCGAACACCCCACATTAGAACCATACAAACAAGTCAGTGTGTATAGTAATATAGATGGTCCAACATAAATTCATAAGAATAAATTCAAACAACTTGAGAGAATGACCTCTTAAGCAAAACAAAAAAAGGTCAGTCCAGTGCACGAGTCTCCCACTTAGTGGGATCTAGGGAGGGTAGATGTACATAGCCTTACCCCCATAAGGTGAGATACTGTTTCCAGGATTTGAACCTGTGACCTCATGGTCACTAAGCAACAACCTTATCGTTGTGTAAACTCTTCAACAAAAAAAGGCCAAAAAAAGACAAATACCAAGAGAACCCAACCTTGAGATCCACATTTGACCACAGATATAAGACAACGCTAAACTCTGGATCCTTGAGTATTGGGCGCCTTATACCTACCCCATGCTTTAGAACTCCAGCTTTCAATGCTGCTACTTCTGCTGTCCATTTCTGCTTAGGAGCGCCCATCAGGAGAAGAATATAAGAACTCTCTCAGCTGCAAGAATACATTATACAAAATTAATTCAACTCTAAATATCTAATATTCTAATGACAAGTTTTGCAGAGTTATAAGACACTAGGAAGTAGGATCTCTTACTATATTTTAAAATATTCTTAACTCAAGATACATATAGGTTCTGAAGATATTTAAACGTGGAGCTCGTTTTAAAGATCACCCACCATCCAATATTTGCATAAATCATGTCCTCTGTGCTCGAAAAAATGTTAAACTTGATATTTCCATTCTTAATCCATTGATTCCAGAGACCAAATAGTTCAAGAAACTCAATCAGTAATTACAGTTATGGTTCCTTCTCCAGCCATTATCAAAACTTTCAAATTCTTGAGCACGGGGTCTTACAAGATAATGTTTACAACATATCACTTAATTTCATAACCCTACAGAAAAGAAAAAGCTAGAACACCATTCCAAATGCAAAAAACAACAATCTAGCCCCACCCCATGATCACACATAACACCAAATCCATTCTCAAAAGGAAACCCCAAAAATTCAATTCTTATATTGAATAAACAGAGTAAAAGCTAAAGGAAAATGCAAAACCACTATGACTTCCCAATCAAATAACAAAATCGCAATTCAACGCCAACAGAAAACCCTGAGGTACTCGGCATCATTCATTCAAAACCTCGTTTGCCAATTCATAAACCAGCTTTAAGTCTAGTTTTTAAAAAAAAAAATCATGTAACTTAGTCCAGTGGAAAATGTGCCATCGCACACCCCCCTTCATCCACATCCCCTGAATCTAAATCCACTTTTGCACTACTATTAGAATATCGACTATTCACCCTCCTGTTCCTTAAAATCACTTTTGACTCCTTCATTAACTTGATGTATTTCTTCCTCACCCTCAATATAGGATGCTTCTCAATAGCTGATATATCATTATAAGCTTCCTTAAGAATAACTGTGCAAGTTTTGTTCCTGAAAGATAGATAAAACATATGTGGATGCCGCTCGAATGCTCTATGCATTTTTTGTGGCAACCCAAAATGCTTCTTGAGGCAAAAGAGCTTCTTCCTTTCTGCTGAATGATCAACAAAAAGGGAAAGGATTTCATGAAGAACTCCCACAAGTCTTTTCTCTGCTATATCAATGTCTGGATCCAAATTTGAGAAATCATCATAAGGTGAAATGTACGGAAGCTTCTGAAACTCACACAGCCAATCGTCAATCTTAGTTCTCATCCTTAAACCTTTTGATGGAAAAAAAGGAAATTCAATAGCCTCCATTGGTCCCCCAGAGTACAGACCTCTTTGCATAGCATTCTTCTCCATTACAGAATAAACCTTTTCTTTGCTTTCAAGAGCCAACCCCTTCAACCCATCTTCCATATCCACAAACCTGAAAGATTCATCAAGATTTTGTTCTGGATACTGCAAAAAATCATCAGGCAACCCTAAATACCACTGCATACCTTGAATAATCTTCAAGGGAAGAACATTTTCTCTGGTCATCAATATCATCCTTTTTAACCTCGACCTCAGGTCCTCCCTGCATTCCTCATATACTCTCTTCTCTTCCCTGTCAATATCAGCAGCTTCCGGTGTCAGCCTGAACCAAGGTAGATTGTATTGAGGACCCGTATACTCCTCAAAGATGGACGGATATAGCCTCATAAACCTTGCAACCTTCATGGGCACGTCCAATTGTAATCCCCTCTTAGACACTGCAGATATAGGGATGCAGCTATTGGGTTCCTTTGCAATGCAATTTTTTAGGGCTACTACAGGCTTGAGCTGAATGGAGTGGTGGATGTGCTCAATTGAGTCATAGTAAGAATCTTTTTTCCATTTCATGTACACATTAACATAACTGCACCTGGGGACATGTAAGAAAGGGAGACTTGGGATATTGTATTCAAAGAAGAAGATCGAATTTTCAGAAGGCCTGAGCAGCCTTTTGATTTTTTTGGCTGCAGTTTTGCTAAGATTGAACAACATCAGGTGAAAACTTGAAAGGGCAGTACTTGCCAGTAAAATGAATGGGGAAGATTGTTAACGTATTTGGGGTTTGATCGGCACTTCCTTTTTCAGAGAATTCAGTGCTGATCTGTAGAAGGTTGAAGGAAAATGAATGATCTATTTAGTCACAAATCTTACAAAAAATAACTTTTTAAAACAATAATCAATTTAAATTTCAGCAAAAAAACAGCTATATTAGCATAGTTAACAAGATACAGTCTCCAGGACATAGCCAATAAGTACTGATACACTTTGCAATATGCAAAATGTCATAATCTATGTCAACGTTGATTCACTCAAACAAAATTTGTCAATCATTATTTTTCAAATGAACATGATTTATGATAGAGTAGTATAACAAAGTTCAACCCATGTAGCCGATCCCACCTAGTAGGATTAAAGGCTTGATTGTTGTTGCTGTGAAGAAAGAGGGGAAAGCAGGAGAAGTTGCTGAGTTAAATGGCTTGACCCAAGTAAATTTATTTATTTACAATAACAACAAAATGATAAAGATAAGACAAACCACATGGAAGAAATACATATAGTCGTTGAAGCATTTTTACAAGCATGTAACAGTCCAGTTCAATGGAGTCACTAGCTTCACATCAAATGCATCAACTCAATAAACCATTACAACATACTAAAAGTAAAAGTAATCCAAGCATTTAATCCATTGATTTAGATACAGCTTCTTTTTTCATATTTTCGTTTATTATAAAAAGCTTTTATTTTAGAAAAGAAACATTTGTACAAAGACATTGATTGATAAATATAATGGTAATCTTATTTATATTAGAGAGGAGAACCTGAATTGGAGATGGAGGGAAATGAATTGAATTGGAAATGGAATTGGTGTGTTTCCTTTGGTTCCCTCGCCACAACAACATTCAACAAAATCAGTTAAGGCTCTGTTTGGTTTGGCACTGCCACGCCCAAAGCCACTTGACAACTTATATGTCCAAATTATCGTTCGATTTAATTCCTTTTGGGTTGTGTGACTCATCAATCTCGACTTATCAAGGAGATAATAAGGTTGTATATTATTGACATTGACCCCTTGTTGGTGTCTAAGCTATTTTTAAGTGATACAAAATGAATGAATGAAAGTTTAAAAAACTAAGTACAAATGCTATTTTTCTAATGCGAAATTATTTATTAAATTATAGCTAATAAATTAGCACCAAAAAGTTAGAAACTTGTGAAATTCAAATTTTGAAAAAGTATACACCCCCTCTCACATAAACCACAAGATTCTTCTACAACATAAAAGCAAGGGCACTAATTAACATGTGTATAATATTGTAGTCTTTTGGGTATGGATTTACTAGTGGCACATAAATATTGTTAAAATCGTTATTGGTCAATAAAAGAGTGTAAACTCTATGTACCATCCGGCAAAGATTTATATACATTTTTATTAAATAGTTAATAATAATTAAAACACAATGATTGCATGCATTTGTTTTCTCCAAATGAAAACTTTCTAAAATTTTGTTGGTGTGAAAATATATATAGGACCGTATGTGCAAGTCAAGGACATTATTATCAAATTAAAAAATTATATTGAAAAGATAAATAAAATAACAACACACTTAAAAAAATAACAACACTAATAAGAAAAATTACTTCGGATTATATTAGATGTGAAGCAGGAATGTAGGAAAATAATTTTGAAGTGGGTTTAGTATAGATATTATAATATGGCAATGCTGATAAACAAACTGAAATTCAAATTCTCCTTGCAATCTTACTTCAGAAATTAATATATCTGAAATTCGAATCCAACTGAAAATGTTGATGTTTTTTGCTATATAGCTAAAACTATTAAAAAAATTAGTACCCTAAAAACTTAATATAAAACATTTTAAAATTAATACTCATAAAAAAATGTTGTATTTTGAAACTGCATAGTTAGAAATTACATGCCCTTTTTTATGACAGTATATAGCATAAATTTAGATTGAATTTGTCAAAAGTCATCACTAAATAAACAAAGTCTAATTTAGTTTTTTTTAGATTAATTCTATCAACTAAATAAATGTAAAAAGAATATGAGATAGAAAATAATCTGTAATTAGCTTTATTCTGAATAGATTCAGATACAAAATTCACCCAAAATATAATACTACTCCTTAAAAGTACATAGCTAAGTCTTAGCTCAAATTTCAATGTAAAACACATAGATATTCATACTATGCATATACTATATAAACTGTGATAAATTTCAGATATAACATGTAACTTCAATGAATGCACTAAATAGAATCAATAGAAGCTAAGATGTTAATCTTTCTTCTTGGCTTTTGATTTTACAACATCTTCAGGTATGCATGAAGACCAAAAGATTGGTAAAATGGTGCATGCAGCTTGTATCAAAAGTCCTAGTCCAAGTCCTGAAAAATCAGTTCCTGTTACTTTGATGTATGATGCTAATGCAACACCAAAGTATCCACTTACAATGAATGCAAATGCTATAGCAGACATAAGAAATGCCATTATAGACCCTTCACACCCTTGTGGACAAAGTTGTGCTATTAAGACACTGAATGGTAGAATCTTGAAGAAAAATAGAACTTCTAAGAATCCTGAGAAGATTACAACATAGACTGAGTCTGGTACTCCAATTTCTCTGTATAAGCCTTTCACAAAGAAGAAATCTGAAACCATTAGCAATGCCATCATGGCTTGAATTGTTGATATTATTTTCCTTGATGGAACAGATTTAAGGTATTGGTTATATATGATGCCCCAAAGAAGCATAGTTGCTTGACCAAACACTTTGGAGATTCCTAATACTGAGGAGTTTATTTGCAAATGTTCTGTCTGGTAAAAGAACATGGTTCCTGTGAGTGCTGGAATAATGGCATAAGATGCTGCAAACCATGATATTGAGTAAGCAATTTCGGGTTTTCGTAGAGCAAGTAATAGCTCTGAAAGCTGTTTCTTTATCCCAACAGATGGACTCTTTGGGAGGCCAAGAGAGTTCTCAGAAACAGAAATTGTTATGAAAAATTGGAGAGCAAGGAGAAGGCCGAAAACCAGAAACATCGACTGAGGTGCGAATCGGCTGATAAATATGCCGCCGAGGAGGTTTCCGAGGACTCCTCCTACAGAGGAAGCTATCCAAACAAATGATTGGAGGTTGCCTGAGGAAGATGGTTGAGAGTTCTTGGTTGAGGAAGGAGGTTGTTTACTCTTCTCTGCAACAATTGCATCATTTGCTACCTCAGCTATTGCAGCACCTAGATTACTGAGGAGAAGGTATATAGAGATAGTGAAAATAGATATGGTTGATGGAGAGTTTGCTATGACTAGCCATGACAGTGCCTGCAAAAAAGCTGCATAAAATGATGTAAATAAATCTCTTAGGAACTAGTTACATTACAATATGATTAAAGAACAATGAAATGATTCCAAAATTCATATGTTATTCTCCTTAAAGCAAAAGTTGATGGCTTTGCCTCAATATAGTTGAATATACTGAGATACTAAGAACAATGAGGATGCTTGTATAAAATCAAAAAATATCAAACCTTGACTTTCGATTATAAGTTAAAAGAAGTAAGATTTTCAGCTCAGAGAAAAACAGAAATTATAATTTGCATCAAGTTCCACCATGATGAACTTGAGATGAATAAGATCTCAAATATCAATAGATATATAATGAGTATATTCAATTACATTAATCTTTTATGCTAAATATAAGGAATGTTATATAGATATTTGGTAGAACAGATCTATCAAAATTAAACTCTCAGTGAGGCTTCTGCCACATTAAAAGGAGCTCTTCATGTATCCAAACAAAATGAAGAGAACAAAAAACACAGTACTTTTAACATTCCAAGTAGTATTTGATCTTGTTCCTTAAAACTTGACACAAAATCGGTTTGAGTAAAAGCTATAATCAGAATTGTAATCACTTCCTCTAAAGTTTCTTCATATTTCCACTTCAAGGATCATTGGCCTATTTTTCCACTTCCTATAAAAAAAATTGTGATCTCTCACATATCCTTCATAAGAAAGCTGATAAAAATTTGGCTTATCCTCTACTTCAAAGCAACAATGACATTTATTCACAAATTTAGTTCCTATCCAAGTACTTGTGTTAGTTATGAGAAGCCTTGTCATATTCAAGAACTTATCAGATTTTGTTGATTTATGAGGCCAGAATTTGGGGTTATCTTTCTTTGTTTCTTCTTTCTTATAGGAGTAATGAGTGGCCAGAATCCATCAAATTCCTTTTCTGCCTTTAGCTTGATTGAAAAAAAGAAAGAAAAAAAGATATTGTGTTGTTACCCCTAGTGATAGTGCCATATATAAGTATCATAATTTTCCAGTAAAAGTTTATGCACCTAAAAAAATCAATGATGCTTGGTACATTATCATGGATAAGTAACATATAATATAACCTTCTTAAAAAGCAAAATAGTTAGACAGAAATATAAGCCAGAATATGCAGATTCCAAGGCAGTTATGGAATGAAATAAAGTACTGAGAATCATTTCTTAAAAAAACCCTCTTTTAACTCATTTGTCCAAATTCCAGAATATCTAGTATCTATTGTTTCTTTCATTCATGCAAAAAAATATATACATCAATAGTAAGTAAAAACTAAGATATATTGACACAGATAAACAATTTACAGTGCAAATAATATGTACATCAAATTCCACCATATAGCAACATGAAAGAGATTACAAATTCTATGATTCAACAACTAGATCTCAATATATCATTAAAGCAATAAACAAAATAGAAAAGACTCAGAATTTGGCTTTATTAGATCAAATCATAGAGAAAAAACAAAAGGGTATGATGATAGTTCTAAATATTGAGAAGGTTTTAAATCTGGGTTCGCGAATTTCGCGTAATTCAGGTTTTGGAAGTTTCCGAGACCGCTTACAAACATAATGTTATTTATAGTATATTACCTTCAAGGGTGATATTTTGAAGGTTTTAAATCTGGGTTCACGAAAATTACATGATTCAAGTTTTTCGAAGTTTCCGAAACCGATATAATGTTATACATAGTAAATTACCTCCAAGGGCGATATAAGGAATACGATGTTGGCCAAAGATGTAGATAGAATCAGAAAGAAGGCCATAGAATGGTTTTCCAACCATTGGAAGATTTGCAGAATTCTGAAGAATCTGAAGAGTAGATGGGTCCACACTGAGTCCATCTTTGAGGAAGAAAATCACTGCTAACCATGGAAAGCATCGAAATCCTTGAACCCAATAACCCAATCCCAGAACTTTCTTAACTTGTTTCTCATCACTATCCAATGAAGATGAAACCATTTATAAGAAGTTTTGTAACACTTGAGAAAGAGAGAGAAAATGTGTCATGTGTTTGAGAGAAACAAAGTGAGTTATAATAACTTGGGAATTGTGAAAGAAGAGGTTTCATGGTTTTAAGGAAAATATTTCTGTTACTATGTATTTTGTTGAGAGTTACATGTGGCATAGTTTAATAGTTGACATGTACTGAACATGTACATTTCTTTATCAATGACACGTACGTTTCATTTTCTGCTGACTCCTTTCTTTCTTGTCTGCTTTAACTTTTTATTTTTTCGGAACTCATCTCTTTTAGGTGTGTGATTGTCTTTTTAATCAATGTCGTTCATAAGAATCGAATTTGGTTTTATTAGATATCTAGTGAGACTTTACACTATTAAACAAACATCTTGTTGATACTTTTTTATTTTTTAATTATTGTTTGTGATTCTCTGGAATATTCTGCATGTATAGATCTGATCGACATTGGATTCTTTAGATTTTAGTGGAGAAAAAGTTATGTAACTAGTACTTAACATAATCTTAAGTATAATAACAAAAACAAAACATAATTTTAAGTATTGAAGTATTGTTGATGTTGAATCTTTTTGGTATAAAGATATTAGTCATCTTTTTGGACAAGAAATTAATCAAGTTCGAAGTATGTAACTTTCTCTTATGATAATTATCTCTCCTAAGAATCAAACTTTAATATTTTTAGTCTATTTCGAACTCTAAGTGAACCTTATTTTAAAATATAATAAAGAAAACTATGTGGTCTATGTAACACTAAATGCAGGTATGTCGGCAAAGGTGGTTTATGAAAATACATAATTGCTCATAAAGTAGGAAAAGAGGTAAAGAATAACATGTTCAAGTTTGATTGGTTAATTCATTTTTAGTTTATAATGCTTCAAACTACAATCTCAGTTTATAATCATAATCTAAAAAACACATTATACCCGAAAGCTTCATTAGTAAGTACAACGTAGCAATCTATAAAGCCATAACAGTTTGCCATTTCTCAAGATTATTAAGGATGCTGAAGAAATAATATTTTTCTGAAAATAGTCCTTATGAGTTCCCAATTTCTGCTTTGACCCAAATAATGGAGACAAAAATGTGACACTCCATAGTAATATTTGAAAACTAACACATACGATGATGATTGGGGAGTTTTGAGATGCCTGACAAATAATTGTGAACTGGCATGTTTTATTTCCACAGATCCTGCTGAATCAAATATCCCTTCCAATTAGACATATTAGGCAAATTCATATGAACCTTGAAAAGATCCATATATATAATTTTCCATCATCAAATAGTGTTACAAATGCCAAACCAGCACAACAGTTATAATTGATAAAGTAATTAATGAGAAAACTTAACTAAGAAACAATTGATTCAAATAGATTATTGAACTAGTTTTTAACCCTTAAAATATGTTTTACCCTTCTAGAAATTTCTTCTAAAAATCAAAATTTTATTCCATAACTGCAACTCCACCAGCAGCTTTTAGTTTTTCTATGATGCCATTTGCCTCCTCTTTTGTGACTCCTTGTTTAAGAATAACAGGTGCCTTTTCAACAAGATCTTTGGCCTCTTTTAATCCCAGGTTAGTAAAAGCTCTTACCTCCTTAATCACCTTGATTTTTGCAGCAGCATCAAATTTCTCTAACTTGACATCAAATGCTGTTTTCTCTGCCTTTTTCTCCTCAACCTTTGGTCCAGCAGCACCATCCTGCGGACCCAGGTCCATGCCTTCTGTTGAAATTGGCTGCAACTTTGGAAGCTTTAATCTTTCTGCCAAGGTAGGCATAATTTGATTGCGTTCTTCTTCAGTTAACGATCCAATTCGATCTGCAAGTTGGACGATTTTTTCTGAGGGTGGAGGTCTGGGGCCATAGGGATCATAAAATTGAGGAATTTTGTATTTTATAGGATTGGCCTTGGGATCTCTAGCAACAACATCAGGCTGGAAGGCACGAGATTGCAAAGGCCGAGGGAGACGGCAAATTAATCTGGAAAGAGTGGTAAACCTCATGTCTATATTCAATCAAAATAGCAACTCGTGAAATCAAGCTGTTGACAAAAGCTATTTCAGCAAACTCCTAGCATCACAGTGATAAGCTACCTGAAGCAATTTAAAACATTTTAAGGATGGGAAATATTTCACAACATTCTTTAATTAGGAGCAGATTCTGCACAATTGAGCTGTGGAATAAAACATATATATGCCAATGAATTTGGCAGTAGATAGTCATCAATATTCTCGCCCAGAATATTTTATGCATAAGAGATCATCATAGAGTTCAAAGATGGCGGAAAATGCTAAACACATAAAACTCAACTGTTAACACTTTCAATTACAACAGACATCTTGATTAAAGTAACCAAAACTACCATCAGTTTCAATTGAATAATTAAAGTTGGAAAAGGAATAGAAAATATATTTCATACCCCTGTTCAATGACCTAAACAGGATTCAGCATGGCAAGGGCCAAGGAGCAATGAAAAGTTGGTCAGGGAAGGAGTACTTGACTCGCCAGGACCACAAAATGCAGTTATTTAATCTTAATGCAAGTCCAAGGCAGTATTGAACATGGACTATGTCACAGATAAATCCACAAATTTGCCGAGGAAACCTTGACTACTTGACACTGCTGGCACTCATTATTATAAAGAAGGTTTTAACAGGAAACACCATCTTCACTTGTGAGGGACCCTCCCCGCCATTTTATACAAAAAATGTTGTCAATTTTTTTTAAACAGTTAAACTAAATGTAGTGTTTTATTGGCATAGAGCTCTACAGAGAGATGAATAAAAATTTAATTTCTATTTTATGAATAGAAAAACTCAACCCAGCAACCAAAAGAAAATGCATATACATGATGCATGATAAGATATATGCAAAAAGATTCCAGCTTCACTTTAGGCATTTCCATTTTTTAAATTTAAGCAGCTAAATAATTTTGATCAGCATAAAATCAATGGAACAATAGAACATCAACAGAATCAAATTAAATTTGCCAGCTCAAAGGAAGAAAAAGAAATTACTACAAACCCCCATTGCAATACAGGAAGACAAAAACATGACTAAAAGAACAATCTATATGACAACCATTGCACACCAAACATTGATAGAAAGATAAATAGAAAATGTTACATCCATCGTCATTAGCAAATTCAAAAGAAAGAATAAGAAGGAAAAAAAAACTCGACGTGTGAGTTCAGAATCCAACTAGCAGATCATACATTCAGGACCCCTTCCAGCACAAGAACCGATCCACATGTTAATTCTATTAGCAATGATACCTATAAGTCTATAACTGACTTGCTTGCTTGAAAGCTTGAAACATTTTTTGGGGTACTACCAAGGTATCTCCTAACCTATTTTTGGGTAAGGAACTAATCTCTCGCAGTTCGTGGATGCTCCGAGTCTCATATTAACTTAACATGACTAGGGAAACACAAAATAAAAATCTTCGGAAAATCCTACGTTCAAATATTAATCTTATGAGACTACACAAATTCAAAGGAGAATGGGATTTAACATGAGCATTGGAAGCACACAGTGAAATAAAATTTTCATGAATTTGCAAATAACATTACAATTCAGAAGCAGAACAACTAAGGAACTCATAATAACACATTTGGTTACTGAAGCTTTTCATCAAGCAAGTTGTATGCACGATGCAAATACATTGATTAAAGCATCAAAGTGTGAAAAATACACATTTTATGTTGGAAATGAATTCAGGAATGATTAAAAGTAGAAAAGTTGGAACTTATCGAAATGACGTTATTACCTTGGGGAGATTCAAAATGTGGAAAATAGAGAAGAAATTAGGGTACGGCGACTCGCAAACAAGTTTTGTTTCTTCTTCCTTTCCCTCTGTTCCCTAATAACTGAAATGGGCTCTTTCTTCATCAATTTGGGTATTGGGCTTCACTTCCCAATCACAGCTCAACATGTTTCTTTTATTATTTAAATATATACATAGACTATAGAGTGGTGTAATATATGTACAGTGAAGATTTATAGAGAATCAATAAATCATTCAACATTCATTTATACATTATTTATACTAGTGTATACAGTTACTTTGTGCCTGTCGGCGAATATTGTGCGATACTATATATTCAATTTTTATATATTTCATTTTTTTGAATTAAAATATATTTGTTGTGTTCGGTGTACTTTATATTATATTTTTTTGTGTGAATATGATAATGTTTAATTTAAGGTGAGATATGTAGTTAATTTAATGTTTAATTTAGGATTATATAGTTTTTTTTGTAAAAATTAAATAATGTTAAGGACAATATAAGAAATGAAAATTACACCATGAGAGAAGTTATTTCAAGTTTTGACTTTATATATAGTATAAATATAAATTAAAAATATAATAATAATGTATTCAACTCTTACTATACATATATATATATATATATAGTGAGATTAACCTTATAGTCACAAAGACATTTTTTGTTTGTGAAAAAATAATTATGTAAATGAGTGTAATGTAGTTGGGAAGGAAATGTAATAAAGTGACATATAAATTCATTCATGACTTTTTTATGGTACAATCAATAGTATATTTTTACCTTTTTTTTATAAGAAATTAATCTCTTTCGATGTTTCATTAATGACTTGAGATCATATATTATAATATTTAAATAAAAATGTGAATCGTCAACAATAAACCCAATATCATACAATGTGAAGTATATATGTGTAAGACAAAATAACATAATGGGACAATGTAAGTGATTAGGAAGACATTTCAAAGTAATTTTGAGATCTAGAGATAAGGAAGAAGATAAGAATTTATAGTTACCAGAAAGGGAAATTAGATTTTAAAAAATAGATAAAGACAATAGTATAATATTTACTCACGATGAATGTAAGTATGTAACCATTTATATAAGATTACTACACCAACGACAATCACTAGTAACAAGTGTAATCTAGAAATCGTACACTGTCACAAAGATAAAAGATTTACTCACTTCACTTGTGTGCAACAATTGATAAAGATAAAACCCAGAGAACAGTGCAAAGCAGAGATGAAACTTGAATCAAATTAACCAAAAATAATGTCAATGATTCTTCACAACCAATGGCTATGTCGTCCTATCTCCAAATTCATTTTCTCCAATTTACTTCCCACAACATATGCAGCATTAGTATTACCCCCAAAACATGTCATCACTTGTTCCCTTTTTGTAGTTCATGCCACCAATGCCCCCTTCCCTCCACGTACCTTTTCTTACCATCAATTTCCCTCCTTTATCTTTTCCAATGATACCCTTTTCCCATTTATTGTTAATGTTATTGGTTTGAGTTTTTTGGGCATTCATTTTTTAAAAAAAATCTGTTTTTTATTTGTGGGGTTTGTCTGATATGATTGTTTGGATTGATTTTTGAAGATGGGGTGGAGGAGTTTGTGGAAAATGATTTTGATGAACCTAAAGTTAAAATTTTGAAGCAGAAAGTGGAAGTTCTTGGCATCAGGTTTGAAAACTCTTGTTTGCCTGGGCAGTACTATAACCTCTTCTGTCCAAAGGTATCATTTTTCTTCTTCTAAAACTGCAATCTTATAGAGAACTTATTTGGGTTTGTGGTAACAGATTATGAAAATAAACCTATGAAAATAGCTTACATACATAACTTATGAGTTATGACCTTACTATAAGTTTCTTTTTTAGTTTATTTCAGTAAGCTTATGACATAATGTTCTCTTTAGCTTATTTAAAATAAAATAAAAAAACTATTAAATAAGCACTTAATTAAGTGTTTATCCAAACGTGGCCTTAGTATTTTAAGCGAGGTTCTTAATTTTGTTCTTGATATTATAGTGCAAAGGTGGGGAATTAAAGGAGAGGAGCTTGTCTTTTCACATCGTTCCTGATCGGTAAGCTGCTTCTACTGCTTGCTTTGAGATGTAATGATGAAATGATGATTATGTGTTTTGGAGTGACATGTTCTTGACAAATGGTTGTTGTAGCGAATTTGCAATGTGGAGGTGTTTTCGTGCTAAATGCGGTTGGTGTGGTCGGGTAATGTTACTTGACTACCTAGATTTATGTCTCCTCTCAAACATAAAACTTCTAATGGGTTGACATACTTCTACATGATTGTTTGCTTATAGGTTTTTGCAGATGACAAGGATTTGTACAGTAGGAGTGAGGAGCGCTTAGGATTGGAACCACTTGGTCCTAAGGTATTCAAATTGTTTTTTTTCATTTTCAGTAGCTAATACCATAGTAATAGAATAACTGTGGATTCCTCAGAATGAGTTATCCTCCTCTTTTTGTTGTTAATTGTTATTATATTATAGGTCCTTTGAATCTGAAGTTCTATTATTCTGATGAAGTAGTGAAAATTGGTTATGTTAGTGAAGATTATTGATGAGCACATTGTTCTCTAAGTACAAAGGAGCACTCTTATGAGTATAGAGGTAAATACAGGGTTTGAAATAAGGCTCAGCACTATCGATATCGACCTCTTCCTATATTCAAAGGCCAAATTATAATTTATTAATATAACATACTACTTTTTCTCCTTGTATGGTCCATAAGCACCTAATATAAACTATCTCTGCCAATTTGCTTCACCAGTGGCTTGTTAATTAATTAATTAATATTTCAATATTGGTGGCAAAATAGAGGTATAGGAAGATCGGCGAAATAGAGGTATAGAAAGATTGTCTTATGACTAGTATTGTGGTCTTAGATGCTCCAATATGCAATCAGCTACCAGGTGAAGCTAGTTAATAATTTTGGTACGTCCAAATGAGAGCAAAAGGTGAAGCTACTGTCTTGAATGAGTATAAAACTACAAATATATGCCCTTATCATAGCCAGTTTTCGATGTGTGTCCATGTTGTGTCTATATATTGCAATTTTTAAATGTTAGTCACATTATTTGCTTATGCATTGTTATTCCTTTTTTTCATTATTTTAGCTTATTGCTTACTTTAAGGAGAGACTGATATCAGAGGAAACTCTAAGCAGAAATGCTGTAAGGCAAATGTCTGATAGTAAGGTATTTTACAGTTTGGTATTATGAAACTTTGAAATTTTGTATTATGATTGTAAAATTTGTTCTTATTATTTGCTATAAAAATAGAATCCAGATGAGTAATTGGTTATACTCATATTACTGTTTTCTGATTGGTTATATACCATTTATTTGGGGTGGATATGATATTTTCTGATATTTGGGGAAGATCAAAGTAATTGTTACGAAATGTAGACTGGTAAGTCCCTCAACGTGACCGGGATTGATAGCAAGCATCCGGTCTAAATTACAGATCATGTCCTGAATGGATTTAGAAGCAACCACCTGGTTTTGTATAGAGTTATTGGCATATTTAAGGAAGTTTATGCAAAAAAGAAACACAAGGTTTGACCATTTTAAACAACATAACATAACAATGAGTATTATTTAATCACGGGACAAAAATTTAATTTATTTATATGGAAATAAATTTTCTTTGTAATCTTAGCATCATGAACATAGTGTTTGAAACTGTTAAATTATGAAATAGATATTTCTTAACATGTGTTTGCTCTTGGTAAATTTTAGTTAGAACTTTGAAGTTCTTAACTTCATTGTGCTTGTGAAATTTATGCAGACTGTCATTGCTTTTACTTACAAACAAAACGGGCTGCTTGTTGGTTGCAAGTACAGAACAACGGGGAAAAGATTTTGGCAGGTAATTCTCCAGTTTGAACTTGTTCGGCTGTTGCTTTAAATGTGAGTTATGTCATATATTGTGATTGAAACAATGATACCATAAAAGCTCAGACCCGGTTAAGCAGTCGATTCTTTTACTCTTATGGCAAAAGCTAATAACGTACTAATGTAGATGTGCAAAACCTGTACTCAGCAGAAAGTTATGTACACTTCATTACATTTATAAGTTGTTTTACGCAAATAGTATTCAGCAAACATATATTTTGAAATGATAACAAGCATATTATGTACACTTGATGAAGAAAAGTGACTCAGTGTTGGAGGCATTGATAGAAAGTGGCTGCCGCCTATACTTCTATTTGTATTTTGTAGAAAATGATTAGGGAGATTAATACAAACCTGTATCATAAAATTCTATGAACAACCAATAATCATTCCTTGATTCTATCACTCACCAGCCAGCCCTTAATTTAACCATCTACAGCCGATAAGTCTCATTTTATCAATTGATCAGGGCTAATTGTGTAGAAGGGCTAATTGTGTAGAGATAATGTATAGGGATCAGAGGGTACCATTGTTTTCAGGAACCTTCGGCTGCTTAGCTGCTTGCTTATATACTATTTTAACGCTTATTTTGATATGAAATGTAATTTGATAATATATAACCTGTTGTTCATTAAATGCTAAACATGATGTTCAGGGAAAAGGCACAGAGAAGATACTATATGGGATCGATGACATTAGTGATGCAGCTGAGATTGTCATTGTAAATTCTGCTCACTTATTTTCCCCATCTCTATCACCTTTGATGACAAGTTCCAAATGAAAATTTCAAGGAGAGAGTTTTAGGTATTCTTACATTCTTGTGATGGTAATAGGTTGAGGGGGAAATTGATAAGCTTTCACTTGAAGAGGCTGGCTTCCGAAATTGTGTTAGTGTTCCCGGGGGTGCACCAGGAAAGGTTTCTTCAAAAGATTTGCCACCAATAGAAAAGGTTTGTGCTATTATTATATTTTGTTTCAATAACCTTTCAAGGTTGTTAATGTGCCAGTTTAACAATGCCTTAATGATTCAAACACCAGTGGTTCTTCTTTTTCTTCTTCAAAATCTATCTTCTTATAGCTTTTATGGATAAGATCGTGGTCTTTGGTTCCGAATGAAATGCAAGTGCTCCTTTGCAGTTTTGTCAGTGTATTCATTATAAAATTCCTGAAGTAAGTCATGTTGTGATTTGTGAATCACCCTTTCTCACTTCTTCAGAATCTAGACATAGGTACTACTTGTATGTAAAATTTCGATGAAGTATTGGAATACCGATATTATTTGGTTCTAATTTCTTTCAATCTGCTACGTTAGTTAAAAACGTGATAATGTAAGGATAAATCATTTAGTGTTATGGACACTAACTATTGCTGATAAGATCTCTTTTTTTGGGGGAGGGGGTCTAATATTGTCCATATCATAGAGATTCGACAAAGTTTTACGCTGCAAAGAGGTCTAATATTGAACGACGATAAAAGCAAAATATATTATTCTATTCTCGATTTATTATTTAATCATCTATTTCAACTAAGAGCAGGATACTGCATATCAATACCTGTGGAACTGCAAAGAGTACCTGGATAAGGTACATATATTTGGTGTGTTCCCTTTCAGTTGTCTCTTTCTAGAGCAGAAGTGAACAAATATCCGGTTTCCTCTCTTTTATTTTAGGCGGTTCGTATTGTCCTGGCAACTGATAATGATCCACCAGGTCAAGCTTTAGCGAAGGAGCTGGCCCGGCGCCTAGGCCAAGAAAGGTTATACATGCAGTCATTTATTTTTCATGTTTTAATGAATGACCAAAGTCTGTAAAAGAAGAACTTGAGACTTCAGTTAGCATACTGTTTGTTTCATCGGTAGCTTGAGCGTAAAACGAAAACTCGGTAAACAACACAGGGATAGCAACAATACCATCTACGTAACACACATTAGATTTAAGTTTCATGCCTGCATTGTAGTTTCAATCATGAAATAACTTCCCAATTTTAACAAACCTGTCCATATACTATTAAATTCATCAACATTGCATGTTAATATGACTCTAATATAATGATTGTAAGAGTTTATTAGATTTGAGGACAAGTCATGCATTCTGTTTTATTCACTGCACTTGTGGCTTGTGGACTAGAATGCTCACATTTTTATTGCTTTTACTTATAGAGTTTATGCATCATCCATCGTTGATTTGTATTACTTTTGTTTAAGAGTCAATGATAATTAACATATGAACGGTGAATGATTCGCTGACAGTGTAAAAAACACTTACACTGTCGGTGTATACATATTATGTCATTACTTATATATTGCACCACATACCTCATATTTACTTACCCATTTTCTCTTTTTTGTTGATATCAGGTGTTGGCAAGTACACTGGCCAAAGAAAGATGAGTTCACCTCTTTCAAAGATGCAAATGAGGTATAACTCTGGATTTTCATATTTGACCTTTTTTTATGATTCTTTCATATAACAATTTGTTTTGGAACTCAAGCAAATGGTCAACTTCCTATGTATGCTAGGTTGATAATTTCTTCCCTATGTAAAAATTTAGTTCTTTAATGGCTTTTAGAGCTTCTAAGAAAATGAACTTGTCAGCGCTAAATTACAACAACAACTAAGCCTTTATCCTACTAGGTGAGGTCAACTACATAGATCGAATGATGCCATAATTGAGCACTTGTCAGAGCTCAATTAACGCTTTTATTTTTTGCCTTTCAAATGCAAAATATGATCTTCATTAAATAATTATTCAATTGTGGTATATTATTGTAGGTTCTAAAATACATGGGAGCTGATGCTTTGAAGAGAATAGTTGAAAAAGCAGAGCCATTTACAATTGCAAACTAGCTAATTCCATGAAAGCATATGAAAATGGATATTAGATTTAGGAATATAAATCATCATGGTTGTATAGTATGGTGGATATTTCACATTCTTGTGTAAACAACAACAACTCTTAGATGATATGGATTCAACTCTTTGAGCATGGCCTTCAGAATAACATTTTTTTGCAAGTCACATGTTGGTTAATGATTCTGCATTTAATTATATTTTTTTTTGGTACTACCAAGGGTATCCCCTTACTTTTTTGGGTAATGAACTAATCCCTTTCGGAGTTTGTGATTGTCTCTCTTAACAAGTGTCGCTCCCAGGAATCGAAACCTCGACCTTAGAATCCAATAGGGCCTTATACTACTAGATCAACGCATTGTTGGTTGTGTTTACTTATATGTTATGAAGTGGTTGATTTCTTTATAGAATTATGTAAAATTGTATTTTTAAGAGAAAATGCAGTTTGGGTTGAGCTATACTATGTGTCCTTCATTATATAATTACTATGAGAAATGTTATGTTTGATGAATACTAGGATAAGACTTATGCTATAAAATATTAAAACTAGAAATGATTCCATGTACTGTGAATGTTGCATAATGACGGAATATATTATACAAGATAGAATTAAAAATGAGTGTATTAACAAGAAAGTGAGAGTATCTCCTATTATAAAAGAGATGATTGAATTAATTGACTTACTTCATATTACAGAAATTTAATAAATTCATAATTTAACATTTTCCCATAAAATGTCATAAGTTAAAAACAAATAATATATGTTTTATGCTTTAATTGAAATAGTAGTACAAATAAATTTTAAACTTGATTAAACAACAAAGTTTTATTTTAATATAAGTCAACAAATAATCACAATAATAATATAATTATAAATAAGTTAAAATGATGTGTTAATATTTTTAAAAATTGATTAAATTAATTGAGTAACACCTGTCTAACTAATTGAGTAATTGGTTTTATGTTCAAACCGATTGAATTGAATCAATTCATTAGAAGAACGACTTAGATCAGTTAGACGTTGATTTCCTGATCAGACTTATTATGCCGACTAATCCTAGCCCAATTTAATAAGTATCATCTAAATAATTTTAGAGTACAATATCTATGCAATGTCAATGTAAATATTTATTTATATTCAGTATTATTAAGAGAAGAGTAAATAATTATTAAAAATGAATGGTGAATGATAGAATTATAATGTATAAAACTATAAAACTCTTACAAGTACATATATTTTTTACTAAAGTCCCTTTACCCATATATATATATATATATATATATTATATATATGAAAAGCGCCTCACCAAAATCAATTTCATAGAATTAGGGTTCTTTCAAAAAATGAAGTTTGTAAACGTCAAAGCATGCACTTTATAATAATCTAATTCAATTCCAAAGAAAAAGGTATTTTCATAATTAAAATATGAAAAATGCAAAAAAGATTTAAAAGGGAAAACGAAAAGAGATTTACTTAAACCCTCTTCTCTTATTCTTCATCTTCCTTCAATAATGGAAAAACCCTCTTGACACAAAAACACAGTCATTGGAACAACGAAGAAGAAGAAGAAGAAGCATTGTTCAATCACTTCATTCTTTCTCAGAACATGCGTCTTCGTTATTCTCACACTCTGATTCTACTTCACAACTTTCCTTCAAAACTCATCACTATGTCCACTCAAACTTCCTTCAATCCCACTCCTCTCAAAAAGTGTCTCTCATCTCAAAGGAACCGTTTTTACACTCGTAAACCTTTATCCACTGTGTTTTGTTCCAAACCCATTTCCCAAAATGATTCTTTACCTCTCAAAACAAATGGGTATTCTCGTAGTTATACTTCAAATGTTACTGTCCCTAGGCCAGGTAACTATACCTTCTATTCTCTTTTATTTGAAATGAGTGCTTAAGGGTATGTTTGTTTTAAGGGTTTTTTTCCTGCAAAAAAAGTGATTTTTTTATATGGGAGAATCAGGTTTGCGCATTTCCTTGGTTGGGTTTTTGAGAAATTCAGAAGCTTCAAAGAAAGCTGAAATGAGAAGCTTATCCTTTTCAGCTTCACAAAATATTACTCTCGATATTGGAAATAAAAGTACTTTGGGCATGTTTATTTAAGCTTTTTTCTCCACAAGAAAGTGATTATTTGGATAAAAAATATACAGTTATAGGTATTGTGGTTGGGCTTTTAAAAAAGAATCAGAAGCTGCAAAAAAACACTGAAATTCAGTTTTTCTTTTTGAGAAGCTATCCTTTTCAGCTTATCAAAAAATCACTTCTGTAGAACCACTATTTTTACATTTGTTTGGTTGGGTTTATTTTAAAAAAAAAGTCAGAAGCTTAGAAAAAAACTGATTTCTGCTTGTTTAAGACACTGTCTTTTTCCTCTTTTCAAAAAACCGCTTTTGCCAAAATTACTTGTGTAGAATCACCCTCTTCAAGCCTAAACAAACTGGCCCAAAATTTGTTTCATGTTACTAACTTTTTGTGTAACTGGTTTGTTTTGCTAAAGTTCATTTGGAGAACCCGAATGAGGCTAAGGTGGAGATGCAATTCGAGCTTTTGAAGAAGAAGTTGAAGGCTATTGGAATTGATACAGCTATATGCGTACCAGGGCAATACAGCCACTTGCTTTGTCCAAATGTATTTCCCCCTTTACTTTCTTCAAAGTTAAATGCTTTTTGAACAATAGAAACTTTTCAAGTAAATAATGTGTTTGGTCAAGTGGAACTGGCTTGAGTCCCTTAAGAATGTGATTGTAGGTTCCATTTCGGAATTCATTGGTATGAGGGAAATACATTGTTAGGAGGTGTCCTTTGCCCTGACAAGAGAGAAATTTTTCAAGTAGAAGTTATGAACTGTAGTGTTTTTATACATTGGATAGTACTGCTATTCTATTAGTGTTTCTCCCCAAACCATTGTTTAACCTCACAATCTGACCTAGGCTCAGTTAGTGTGGCTGTCAGTTGTGGGCTCTGCTCTGAAAAATCTAGACTTCCCCTCTAACTGGAAGGCTTCAACTATAGTGTGCTATAAATCCATTCCTGTGAAGACTTCAAAACATTATTGCTTGGTCAAGTTTCGGGTTTGGAATTGTGTGAAGATTTAATTTCGATACGTTGACTTATAGTAATTATTTAAAGGTGAAACTTTAGCTGAGCCAAGGAGGTATATTATGATGTTAAAAATGACAATCCCCTATTTACCAAACAAAACATTGAATGGAGGTGTTTATTATGTATTTTAAACCAAGGCATCTAACATAGGTGCTCTATTAGTTGTTGAGTTTCTTTTTCCTGCTTTATTTAAGTCTTGTTTTAGTATCCTTTTTATTTGGGGTAGTAGGACTTCACAATGAGAGAGTGGTGCATTCCAATGAGTTTTGAACTTTTTTATTCTTTTATGGTCAGTTTTGTATTTATTTTTTAATTTTAATTTAATTCATCTTTTGTGTTTTAGTGCCAAGGGGGTGACTCAATAGAAAAGTCCTTATCTCTTTTCATTGAAAACGACGGGTCTGTTGCTCATCATTTTTTTCATAACTTTATCTAATATTTTATTTGTTATAGGATCATTCTTCTACTTTGTTTAATTTAAGCAATTTTGTGAGTTTTAGGGGGTCTGCTGTGTGGGTGTGCCATCGTGGAACGTGTGGATGGAAAGGCAGTACACAGGTTAGATATATTTCACTTGAAAGCATGTCAAGTCCTGCTTAACACAGGTCGATGTGTTAATCAGTTCATTTTCCCTCCTTCTATTGTAGGCCTTTGCTGGTAGCAGACCACTTCCTATAAAAAAGAGTAAACCAGTTAAGAAAACGAGAGAAATTACAGAGGAGGAGTTGCAGCTAGAACCGCTTTGCAATGAGGTCATTAAATTTTACTCTACCTAATTTTGCCCTTGTTCTTTAGGAACTTATGATGTGCTATACTATTTAACTTGTGCAAGCATTCCTCATTAGAAAAGTCTGTTGTCCACGGCTTAATACGTTATTATTAACAATTGAATATAACTTTCTTTTCCCTATTTCAGCTGCTCGCATATTTTGCAGAGCGCTTGATTTCGAAGGAGACTTTGCAAAGAAATGCTGTCATGCAGAGAAAATATTACGACCAGGTATACTTAACCATTAAATTTACGAGGTTAGTTTGAGTGATATAGAAAATCACACTTATGATAACAAAGATCTATTTAGTAAACAAGGTAAGTCTGTTGATACTTGATAATGTTATTGAGACAAAACAGATTGAGCATATACTTTTTTTCAAATGATAAAAAAATAGGAATACGATATTCTGAGTAGTATAAATATCTATCCTCCATGTACTAATAGGTCCTCCTTTCCTCCTCCCGATTTGGTTTCTTTCATTGAAAGAAAGATCAAATAGAAAAACGTTCGAGGATGGTCTTGGTTTTACTAGGAAATGCTCCATGGCATAATTTTGGTTTTAAAAATACGAAATTTACTTTTTAATATTCACTTGAAACAATATAGCCTTCTACCCATTGTTGACTTTAGCTAGGATTGTCAGTGACTTTTTATTTACTTCACAAGTGACTGATCAGTGTTGATAATTGTTTCTGTTCCATACGTTTGCTAGATTGTTATTGCATTCACATATCATCATAATGGCGCGCTTATTAGTTGCAAGTATCGAGACATCGACAAGAAGTTTTGGCAGGTATAAGCAATTGCTGATGCTGTATATAGTTAATTTGAGTGTTAAAATTATACCGAGAATCAATTATTGCGGCTTTATGCTCGTATCATACCTTTCTGATTTTATAACTCTTACATCTTCCCCAATTATCCTTTTATTTCAGGAAGCGGACACTAAAAAGATATTTTATGGATTGGATGACATAGAGGGAGAAAGTGATATTATCATTGTATGCATGTTTCTGTTTGTAGAAATTATGCATAGGTTGATGTCTTGCTTTAGGCTTATTATATTTATTTTATACTGTAGGTTGAAGGTGAAATGGACAAGCTGGCAATGGAAGAAGCTGGTTTCCGCAATTGTGTGAGTGTTCCCGATGGTGCACCACCAGCAGTCTCCACAAAGGAGTTGCCACCTGAGGAGCAGGTCTGTTTTTTGCTTAATATGCTGGATCTGCACTAGTGTCTGTGTATAAATATATATCAGATAATGATTCAGTGATGAGCTTTCATTCTCAATTATCTATTGTCAGTCTTTATCATGGTTCCGTATATAATGTTAGGATCTGATGCTCTTTAATCATTCTGTAAAGCTAGGACACAAAGTATCAATATCTGTGGAACTGCAAAGATCAATTAACGCAGGTCTGTAGTTGCTTCCTATCTTTTGGATGTACAGAAGTAAAAAGCATTTATCAACTTTCATTATTTGTTTCTTGTTTATGATAGGCATCTCGGATCATACTCGCCACTGATGGGGATCAACCTGGTCAAGCCTTGGCTGAGGAGCTTGCACGTCGCCTTGGGAAAGAAAGGTTAAGATGTTTTGTCTTGATTTATTACATACATAAACTCTCATTGATATCTACTTAAAAAAATGCTGAGCAGTCACAGTTACAATTTGCAGATGATGCCATTTTTTGATTGTCAGAATTAGGACTATTATCATTTTTTAGTTTTTACGTGTGGTGTATTCCATTGTATTCTGGTCATTAATTTTTGAAAGAAACGATAGGCTAAGACTTTGTGGGGATAGACTGTTTTTGAGTTGCTTTTGTGTGTTTGGTTCAAAAGAATTGCTTGTTCTAGTAAGATAAAGGATGCTCCCCTATAAATCTTTTATGTGGTAGGGTTGTTTGTTTTTGGCATTCTTTTTATTGTCTACATATTTTTCCAAATTTTAATTATTACATAAGACAGAGTGGATGTTTTCACCATTCTATGGCCGTTGTTTATTTATTTTTTTCATTTTTAGATCAAGTTTTGGGACGATTTGTTTTCATCTTTTTACATGTGTTTTATATTCTCTGTTGATAATGTTTTTCTGTTACATTGAAGAACAACCTTTTTATCTTTTGTGCTTGCAGATGCTGGCGGGTAAGGTGGCCTAAAAAACGGGGGGATGTTAATTGCAAAGATGCAAATGAGGTCAGATATTGATATGCATGCACCAACTCCCTTTTATCTTCTCCATTTCTTCCTCCAAAAGTAAACATATAAATAAAAAAAGAAGATAATGATGCACATGTTAAAGATGCGTGTAAGAAAGAACCGTGTTTGGTATTGTCTGCTTTCCCTCTCTTTAACCCCCTTGATGTTTTACATGCATGGTCTGTGAATTTATTATTTATCCGTATTCGGCATTTTATTGCTAAGGTATACCATTGGAAGGTTAAAGGGAAAATTCGACCAACGTACAGAGTTGGAATTATGCACTTCCCTTTCTGGTGCATACCATTCATGTTGGTCTAGCGTTTGTGGCTCTATTAACATCTAGTGTAGTCTGTTTTCCTCCTTTTGTGGTTTGTTTATTTAAACTTCTGCAGAGCCATTTAAAGAAGCTTGTATATAATTTTGCTATATCATAACTGCACCTAGGGATGACAATAAAAACCGAACCCGTGGGTACCCGCCCGAACCGAACCCGAATTTAACGGGGAAAACCTGATGTGATTGGGTTCGGGTTTTACCCGGGTTTAAATTTCGGGTTCGGGTTTGGTATAGCAAAGACCCTAACCCGAACCCGCCCCGAAGTAAGGTAATTCAATTTAAAATTGAAATTTCTATCATTTGCCGATTGTTTTTAATTTCTAATTTTACTTTACATACTATTGGATCTTCAAACATAAAATAAATGAAATAATACAAGAGAAAATAGAAATGTTAGAGAAAAATTACACGAAAATAATATCATATTTTCCTTAATACTTTATCATTTTCCAACCCGCCCCGTTGCCATTCCTAACTGCACCAACCTTATATTTGCAGGTTCTCATGTATTTGGGCCCTCAGGCACTCAAGGAAGTGATTGAGAATGCAGAATTATATCCTATAAGTGGACTGTTTAACTTCAGAGATTACTTTGATGAAATTGATGCCTATTATCATCAAACTTTAGGATATGAACTTGGTGTTCCAACTGGATGGAAAAATCTGAATGAGTTATACAATGTAAGGGCAGTTCAATACATTTCTATATGTTTGCAATATGGTCTTAACATTTTGTTTTTGTTTATTTGTCTTTCTAATATGGTTCTAACAATCTGTGGCATATTGGATCATATGTTGTACCTTAACTCATAATGTGCATATTTTAAGTGCCTTGCTTGTTTCTGGCATACCATCTTGAACACTTGTTGAAGGAATCATATACATCAACAATCAAGATTTAATTCCCCTAGGTGGGGTCAGCTAAATTGACCGAAAGATGCCATATTGAAGGAATTATGTATTTAAAATATTAAACTGTCAAGAAACTTATGTCTTTGATTCTAGATCATATTCTTAAATACACTCTTGAGTCTTGACTGCTTCATATCGGTGAATCCTTGGATCTACAAACAAAATTGACAAGCCTTGTCCCACCAGATGGGGATTCGGTGACTTGAATATTCTTCCAATATTTTAAAAAAGTATTTGTCCTTGTGCATGTGATAATAATAGAGCTTCTATTTTGATGTGACTGGATATGGAGATATCATTTTTTCTCTAATTGAGTTACTTTTATCAGGTTGTTCCTGGAGAATTGACAATAGTAACCGGTGTTCCCAATTCGGGGAAGAGTGAGTGGATTGATGCTCTAATTTGCAATCTTAATCGAGATGCTGGCTGGACATTTGCACTATGTTCCATGGAGAACAAGGTGAAATTATTCATTCTTGACTTCCAAAATGAAGTACTTTATTCATCACATAAAGTTTGTCTCACTTGGTGAGGTTTTCTGTATAGATCAAAATCAAATGGCACCATTGTGTTCTATAAAAACTTCATCACAAGTACGGAAACGGCTAAACCTTTCGGAAAAGAAAAGCATACCATTTGGAAAACTTCTTCATATTAACCATTGAAATGTATGTTTAGGAAAGCATAGCCATTCAGTCTAACTAGAGAAGTACAACCTTCATCAGAATGGTTGGAGGCTTGTCCACAATCATGACCATCACATGTCCCCGTAAATTTATCTGTTGGTAGGATCTGTAGAAGATATGAATAAAAAATATTAAACCTAAGTATAATTCCATATGCTTTTATATATAAATATTTTTAGGCAAAAATCTAACATATTTACTGGAACAAAACCTTTACACATGGGGATGAGGTAGTGTGAAGTTAAACAACATCAATTATTGTTGAATCCCAACCCCCTCCTATCCAATCGATATAGCATTTCCCTATGATTACAAGATAATAACTCTATTAACACTAAATTTCATCAGTTCAACCTATATTCCTCAAAAAAAGTTTATCACTGCACTAATGCAGTTCTTAGGTAATCTGGTTCGGGTATTTGCTTCTAACGCAATCTCTGTTATTAGATCATGAACAAAGCGTCTTCTGTCAAGTGGTCAAGTTTGTTAAATACCACCCCTATTTTTTCACTAAAAAACTGTAAAAGGTAAAGTTGGTTCAGGCTTTGCCCACACTTCAAGCTGTTATTGAAAATAAAATAAAAATTACCTTTTCGTTCTTTCGCCTTGTTTTTGGAGGTTGTCTTGTCCTATATACTTATATATATCTTGAGTCAGCAGTTCAGTCATCACATAATATCTTTCGAGATGAGTATTGGGTGTATTAGGATTACCGTTTCAGCATTGACTAATCCTTGTAATCTGCATTGATCTGTTCCATGGCGGGTTGCTGTAGGTTGAAACATGTTAAATTGTGTGCCAATTTCTCTTCTTACCTTTCCCCTGTGCGTCTAGTTACAACATATGTATTATGCAAATCGTAATTGCTTTTGATTACAATTATTTTTCAATCATATCCTGACTTTCTTGTTGGATTTATGCATTTGGCTGATTTTTTTTACTGCCCTAAAGGTTAGGGAACATGCTCGAAAACTATTGGAGAAACACATCAAGAAGCCTTTCTTTGAAGCACGGTAAGCTTCATTGTAATTATGTTTTGTACTATTGGTCAACTTTTGTCAGGTCTTTCATGTTTTGCTTTATTGTTGTTGCTGAAATTTGTTACATTTGCCGTTGTTTTGAAGTTAGTTACCATCCATTTCATGGTCCATGGAACTTGTACTGTATTCTGGAGGATTTGGTTATACCTTCTCTATTTGATAATAGACATAGTTAGCTTGTTTAGTTGTTAGTCAGTTAGTTGAGCTAACATCTGTTAGTTTAGTATCAATACTCAGCGCAACCTTGTAATCATTTCGAGATTAAGAAATAGAAATTACAGTTGTAAAGCTTTCTTTATTTTCTCTTCTACTCTGTTTATCTCTTTATCTGATTTTGTTAATATTTAAAATATCCTAACAGCAAAAGACCAATTGTTTATCTCATTGATATTATATGTAGTTTCACTAGATCTGGGGAAGTGTCGTATATTTTATTCGAATGTGCTACAGTAGCTGATGTGACTCAACCTTTTTCCTTGTCCATAAGAGCCTACTTTTATAATCCTTGACATAGATATAGTTAAAATGATTACATGTTTTATTGGTGGTTTGAACAGTACATCCTGGAACCATCTCTGCCACCCGCTTATTTCTAATTTATTTAAACTTTGGAATATGCAACCATCAATTAATATTTATACTGGCATCAATTAAGAACTTAATCTCTATTTTTTTCACATCAACTGCAGTGTTTCTATGCTGGGATTTTCAAGAATTTTCTCTTTATTTTCATCTGTATCATGTTGTATATTCTGTTCATATCCAATTTCATTATTAGAGTTTTAAATATAATGTTTTGCATTGCTTTGAAGTAGAAGCATACTAATTAGTGTCTTGTTGTTTCTTGTATACAATGGGAAATTGGGTATGTCAAGAGTCCATGTGAAGGCCAATGGGACATGGGGGAAAAGGGGAGTTGAAAACTTATACTTTTCGTAGTTATTAGGACTATGGGCGATATTATACCTATGGTTTGGTGTTTATTATGATGGCAATATTCAATAATTACTTGATAATTTTGTATTTTCCCGTAAATTAATAGTGAGATTACCTTGGTGTTATAGTTTTTATTCTAGTAGGAGCAGCATTAATTTTCACATTTGGGATTATTATGTACTTTAGTCATCACATTTGATGAATTACTGTCATTTATTGTTGAGTGATTGCCCCTATTCTCCTTATTCTAATTCATAAACTTGCAACTTTGCTTTGTTATTACGCTGAAACACTTAGTTCAGGAAGTGCTTGATCATGTTCTGTAATTGCAATTGTTGTCAGTGTTCTTGTCTATAATTATTTGATTATTTGTGTTGACTTGTTTATCTAATGATAGTTACGGCGAAAATGTTGAACGGATGAGTGTGGAGGAATTCCAACAGGGAAAGATCTGGTTAAACGATAATTTTCATCTCATTAGGTAAGTCCATTACAAGGAAGACAACTTGTTATGATGACATACCATATTCTAACACTTTTAGATTGCATTGAGGGACAATTTAACTGTTTATCCATGGTTGGATTGCCTTTCCCCCATGCCTCTTGAGCTTGACTAGTGTTATCGTTTTCACATTTGTCGATTTGAATTGGTTCCGTGTATTGCTGTAGAGAAGTGATGCATTACATGGTTACTACGTTGTTGTTTTTTCTCTACTGGTAATAGTAAGCGAAAACCTTTTTTAATTAATTAGAAATCAATTAGTAGCGGGATAGAAATGAAGCAGGCAGTACTGATAAAATTGTCAGTGCATCTTGCTCAATATTGCGTACCAAGGTTTCAAATTGTGTTTTCAAGTCTCATCAAGTTATTCTTCTGATTATTTGATCTGTGCCAATTTTAGCTCATACCTTAGCCTTTGATGTTTGTACAGAAATGATTGAACAAGGCTCATCACATGAGCCTTTTGATCTTGCCTTTATATTTGGATCATTTCAAAATTGCTTGAATTTGGCATTGCTCGGTGAGTAGAATGTCTAATATCTGTCTGCCACATACTGATAATCGACTACTTGATCGTTAACATTAGGTGTGAAGATGATTCCCTTCCAAATGTAAAGTGGGTCCTTGACCTTGCAAAAGCAGCTGTACTAAGGCATGGGGTGCGTGGACTTGTAATTGATCCTTATAACGAGCTTGACCATCAACGACCTTCAAACCAGTAATTTTCCTAAAAGCGCTCATTCTACACTTGGATTTTGTTTTGCCTTCATATTTGACTTAGTTTCATATGTTACTTTGGTCATTCTTCCTGTTGCTTGCTGGAATTAGTTTTCTCTAGAGGTACAGTGTATTACTGATTTATGTTAATTTATTTATCTCGATGTGCAGGACTGAAACCGAATATGTGAGTCAGATGCTTACCTTAATCAAACGTTTTGCCCAACATCATGGATGCCATGTTTGGTTTGTAGCGCATCCCAGGCAGGTTGGTAACAAACAACTTTAGTTTCATTTCATTTTTTGCAATTTTACTTATTCTGATATTCTCACTTCTCATTTGATAGCTGCAAAATTGGGTTGGGGGTCCTCCTAATCTCTATGACATAAGCGGAAGCGCACACTTCATAAATAAGTGTGACAACGGAATTGTTATTCATCGTAATCGGAATCCTGATGCTGGGCCTATTGATCAAGTACAGGTGAGTGTTTTGTACCATCATTGTACGCGTTCAAGTCATTTTGTATTATACTAAATAAGATAAATATATACTTTTCTCCATTTGCTTCAGGTTTGTGTTCGAAAGGTACGGAATAAGGTTGCTGGGACAATAGGTGAAGCTATATTGTTGTATAACAGGTAAGAAGACTCTTACCCTGGATTATTATGCTGCCATGCATTTGCCATACATGGAGTACATGATCAAGGATTATTGGATTTAACTATAATACATCGGCAGTGTAAAAGGTTTTTACATTATCCACCAATCATGCATATAATGACGAATGATTGGTCGTTAATGTAAAAAAATTATACCGACGGTGCATCAAAATTAAAGTCTTTTTTATTTGACCCTTTTCTTAACTCCTAAACCAATCATGCATGTTTGTTTTGAGCAAATATCATTTTCCTTTTTCTATTAGGCATAAGTGTTTGTTTAACTTATTATCTTTGACAGAGTAACTGGTGAGTTCATGCCAGCTGATAATGACATGAAAGCTTGATAACAAGAGAACTTGAGGATGTTCCTATCTAACCATGGCTATGGAGTTATTATTACTTGAGGTGCCAGAGAGATGAAGAATGTGTTCACATGGGTTGTGAAATTTGAGTGTATTATATCATATTTTGGCTTCATTATTTGAAGATCTTTGTATTCTTTTGGATCTACTTCTATAGGTGTTACAATTTAGTTTAAATTTGCATTACTGAATTTTATTCCTTGTATATATATAGAGATTTTTTTTTGTAATATCCCTTCCATCTCAATTATGAACACTAGTTATTTTTTCCTCAAGGATGTTACCAATTGTGTTTATCTTTAGTTAGAATGGATTTGAATGTTCATTTGTTTCAATATTAGTATTTACTCTTTTTACCTACTTTTCTTAATTTTTGTAAATTAAGTAAAGTTGAGTTATAATTAGGAATTGATGTAACAATGACTACCGTTTATTCTTCTAATCAACCATCATTTATATTTAATTAAATATAAGTAATATAAATGAATGTCGTATATAAAACTTTACAGTAACATTGCCATGTTAGTAGAACGCAACTCACAAAGCAACAAATGCAAGATCCTTCCTAGTCACATGAATCAATGATGCCACACTGGAATTTGATATTATTGTCTGCAATAATTTGACAGAGTGAAATATTATTAAGAAATATATGGCTGGAAATATTAAAATATTATTGTCTTAAACCAAATAATTTCCATATCTACCAAATTGGAAGCTTCTCTACATGGACAAATATACCACATGTCATGTTTTGTCACTTTGTTGTTAGTCAATTAAGCAAAAGATGCTACAAGTCACAACTACAAGACCAAGTCAAGAGTAACCCTTACTTAAATCTGATCTTCTTTAAGCATTAAAATAAAGTGATTCTTACGCATAATTTATTGTCATTTGACAACAATAAGCTACAACGTTTCATCAAACACATCATGAAAAAGTGGTTCTCATTTACAATGTTTTATTCAATTAAATAAAAAATCATAAAAATAGAACTATATTAATTGGTATAATTTTATTGGATAAAAACATGAAGAGATAAAGTTTTGGGATTGGTGATCTCTCTTTAGTTAATATGACTGAATGAATAACATTTGTCCCAATATTTGGTGTCCTATTATGTATCAATCCAATTAAAAGGTCCCAACTAATTAAAAAAAAATCATAAAAACAAAATAATTTATTTTTTATTACTTGGTGAAATATTATTTACTTGGAATTAAAAAAAAATTATTAAATTCCAATTAAAACAATATTCTCACATTTATTAAAAGATTTCCAACCATGATTTTTTTTTTATAAATTAATATTTATAATAATGACCAAATTAAAACCTATAAATGAATGTAATTAACTACCTATATAATATTTATAATAAAAATTATCTCCATTAATAAAGAACCAAATTTTTATTTCTCTTCATCATATTATTAATAATAAAAATAAATTTCATAATAAATTAAAGAACAAAAGTAATATCATTATATCCTTCTCACTTTCGAAGCAAAGGTAATAGGTGTATGGGAATCCTATGTTGAAGCATGTTCATAATGGTGGGGCCACATTGATGCTTTTCATAGCAAAACTCAATAGAGAATCTCCAACGGCTACTCTCTGCGGTGGATCCAGTTATGTTACCGTTGCTGAGACTAATCATTCTCTTTCTTCATCATTTTCCCACTTTTCTATATAACCCTTCTTAACTCACCACCTTTCTAAACTTAGCAACTCTCTTACAACACAACACACATTTTTCTCTATTTTTGTACCATTATCACTAAGGTATTTTTTCATTCCTTCTTTTTTAAGGTATTCATATCTTTCTTCGCTTTTAAATTTCTGGGCTTGTCTCAAGTTTACCTTTTTTTTCTTCTTCATATCTTTTGTCACTTATAGATTTCTGGGTTTATCTCAAGTTATCATTTTTGCCATTTCTTTTTGGTTTTTTATATACCCTTTGTAACTTTTTTTAATTTCTGGGGCTGTCTCAAGTTTACCTTTTTTCTTCTTCTCATATCTTTTGTCACTTATAAATTATTGGGTTTATCTCAAGTTATAATTTTTTGCCATTTTGTTTTGGCTTTTTATATACCCTTTGTAACTTTTCAATTTCTGGGGCTGTCTCAAGTTTTATTTTTCATGTACTTTGTCAGTTTTAAATTTCTGGGTTTGTCTCAAATGTTGTTTTTTGGTTTTTCAAATCCTTTGGTACTTCTAAGTTTGTGGGTTTGTCTCAAGTTTTCATTTTTTTGCTTTGTTTTTTCAATGTGTAGTGTAACCATGACAGCTGAGGTTGTTTATGAGGTTAATGCTCAAGAAGGAACACAGAAAACTGAGGTTGTTGCTGCACAAGTAGAAGTGCCCCAGAAAGTTGTTGAAAAAGAAGAGAACCTTGTTGTTGTGAAGGATCCAAAGGATGAAGAATCCAAACCCAAAACTGTGGAGAAAAGTTCTTCTTACAAGGAAGAAAGTAACTTCCTTTCTGACCTCAAAGAGTTTGAGAGGAAGGCTTTGAATGAGTTCAAGACAAAGCTTGAAGAAGCTATCTTAGGTAACAATCTCTTTGAGAAAGAAGAACCACAAAAGAAGGAAATTGAAGAAGAGAAGAAAGAAGAAGGTGCTAAAGAAAGTGATGAGAAGGAAGAGGATAGAAAGTGTGAAGAAGAAGTTGAAGTAGAGAAAGATGTGTCTCTTTGGGGAGTACCCCTTTTACCAAGCAAAGGTGCTGAAGGCACTGATGTGGTGTTGTTGAAGTTCTTAAGGGCAAGAGATTTCAAAGTGAATGATGCATTTGAGATGCTTAAGAAGACCCTTAAATGGAGGAAGGAATCAAAGATTGATTCTATTGTGGATGAAGATTTTGGCACTGATTTGGCTTCTATAACTTACATGAGTGGTTTTGATCATGAAGGGCACCCGGTATGTTACAACATCTTCGGTGTGTTCGAAAGCGAAGAGCTTTACCAGAAGACTTTTGGAACAGAAGAGAAGCTAACTGAGTTCTTGAGGTGGAGGTGCCAATTGATGGAGAAGGGTATTCAGAAGCTGAATTTCAAGCCAGGTGGTGTTTCTTCTTTGCTTCAAATCAATGACCTTAAGAACTCCCCTGGTCCTTCGAAGATTCGCAATGTTGCAAACCAATTTCTTGCAATTTTGCAAGACAATTATCCTGAAATGGTAGCAAAAAATGTAAGTTCCAAACTTCCAATTTTCCATTTTTCTGAAAATTTTGTTTAGCAATGTGTTATTATGTTGAATCTATTTGACATTCTAAGTAACTAATGAATGTGTTTGTGTTTGATTGTAGATTTTAATCAATACTCCTTTCTGGTTCTATGCTCTGAATGCACTTTTATCTCCATTCTTAACTCAAAGAGCAAAGAGCAAATTTGTGGTTTCTCGTCCTTCTAAGGTCACTGAAACACTTATCAAGTACATTCCAATTGAGGAGATTCCTGTTCAGTATGGTGGTTTCAAGAGGAAAAATGACTCTGAATTCTCTACACAAGATGCTGCTGTTTCAGAACTCATTCTCAAGGCTGGATCAACTACAACTATTGAGATTCCTGCATTGGAGGTACCAACTTTTGTAAAAATTGTTCATTTTATGCTCTGAAAAGTTTAACTACATGCAACATGTGTGGTTTTTGCATGAATTGTTAGTCTATTAAAATTAAACTATATATGCATGAAACACAATTTTTCTCATTTTGGTAGAAAACCATGTACCAATTCATGATTTTTTTGCAAATTGGTTTCCATTAAGGAATGAAATGACCATGCAGAGAGCTAGAAAAACCATACTGAATACACCCCTATTACATACCCGTACCAAAGAGAACCCCGCATGGTGACACCAGATATCTTATTGTTTTAAAATTAAACTAAGTTTGCATTAAATGTCCAAGATTATATCTTAGTATAAACAAGTTTAGTAGAAGTATTTTATGTATTCTCTCTTTTGTACTTGACTATAGAAATAGGAATGTTGGATTTATAAGGTTGTTGCATTCAACAGGTTGGGAACACTTTGTGGTGGGATTTGACTGTGTTGGGTTGGGAGGTGAGTTACAAGGAGGAATTTGTTCCTAATGATGAAGGTTCTTACACAATCATTGTCCAAAAAGTGAAGAAGATTGGTTCAAATGAAGGGCCTATTAGGAACACATTCAAGAACAATGAACCAGGGAAAGTTATCCTCACTCTAGAGAACACATCAAACAAGAAGAAAAGGGTTCTGTATCGTTACAACAACAACAATAATAACTCATTCTGAGAAGTGTTTGTGAAGAACAAGAGGATTCTTTTATTGTTCTAGTGTTTGGTTTACATGATGATTTTTATATGGAGTATACTTTTTTTCTAAGTGAGTGATATTTGATTGAGAATTCATTTATTCCTATCCAAAAAATAGTTCATTCTTTTCTGTGACAATAATGTATGTAAAGTCTATTATTCACATATTCTTTCAAGATTTTGAGCAAAAATTTGGTTCATAATTGTAACTTGTGATAAGTTTCCAAGTCATGTCTCTTTTTTCTTATTGATATGTTTCCATCATCTTGTATACATTGATTATGATCAAAGGATCATGTGTCTCAAAAGAAGTGCTTCCTAGAGGCCCCTCTGATTCCTCTAACAAAACCAAGCAAGGTTTCAACAACAATCTCATTCAGCAAGAACACTCACTCACCATTGAAAACTCAGACCTTATCTTTACCCTTTACAACACTACCCCTTTTGGCTTTACTGTCACTAGAAAATCCTCCAATGATGTCCTCTTCAACTCTTCTTCAAACCCTGCATCAGTTCTTGTCTTCAAAGACCAGTACTTGCAACTCTCTTCCCACCTTCCTAAAAATAGCTCCTCAATATATGGCCTTGGGGAACATACCAAGAGCACATTCAAGCTGCAACCAGATTACCAAAAACCTTTGACTTTGTGGAATGCATATGTTCCTAGTACCAATGTTGACCAGAACCTTTATGGTTCTCATCCATTTTATATGGATGTGAGATCAGGTTCAAAAGATGGAAAAGTGAAGAGTGGAACCACACATGGGGTGTTGCTGCTAAATAGCAATGGAATGGACATTTTCTATGGTGGTGATATTATAACTTATAAGGTTATTGGTGGAGTTATTGATCTGTATTTTTTTGCTGGATCCACTCCTGAATTGGTGTTGGAACAGTACACTGAACTCATTGGAAGGCCTGCTCCTATGCCTTATTGGTCCTTTGGTAAGTCATAACTCATGTATAGTATAATGTTTTTATTTTGAGCTTAGTTTTCATGCATGTCAGTGTAAAGTGTTTTCTATTTTGAGTTTATACACTTCTCATGCAAATAAACATAGTTGTTATCTCTTTTGTGAAGGTTTTCATCAGAGTCGATATGGCTACAAGAATGTAAGTGATCTTGAGGGTGTGGTTTCAAATTATTCAAAAACAGGCATACCCCTTGAAGTTCTATGGACAGATATTGATTATATGGACGCTTACAAAGATTTCACACTTGATCCTGTCAACTTTCCACAGGATAAGATGAAAAAACTTGTTGACAATCTACACAATAATAGTCAGAAATATGTGCCAATCTTAGACCCTGGTACCTAACTCTAACACCATGCAATTTTTTATAACATACCCTTCTCTTAATGTTTATTGAAGAATCTCTGCATGTGTTATTGATTTAAGATAATTTTGTAAACAGGTATTGCTATAAATGAGACATATGGAACCTATGTTAGAGGTTTGAAGGCTGATATCTACATAAAGAGAAATGGAACCAATTATAAGTCATCAACACAACTCAACAACATAGTCTTTTCTCAAACCAACCCTTCTTTCTCAACCGTTCTCCAAAACTACATCAGAAACGCACGTTTCAACACTACTTCAACATCAAAACCATTAATCATTGTCACACCCCTTCAAGAATCTCATGTCCAAGGCACTGTTATCTGTGCCAAAAGCATTGGGATCCAAATCAAGATAAGGAGTGGTGGCCATGATTATGAGGGTATTTCCTATATCTCTGATGAACCCTTTATTATACTTGACCTTTTCAACATTAGAAAAGTGTATGTTGATATAGAAAAAGAAACTGCTATGATCCAAGCTGGTGCAACACTTGGTGAAGTTTATTATAGGATTTGGGAGAAGAGTAAAGTTCATGGCTTTCCTGCAGGGGTGTGTCCTACAGTAGGGGTAGGTGGTCATATAAGTGGAGGAGGGTATGGTAATATGTTAAGAAAATATGGTCTTTCTGTTGATAATGTTATTGATGCTCAAATTGTTGATGTTAAAGGTAGACTTCTTGATAGAAAATCTATGGGGGAGGATTTGTTTTGGGCTATTAAAGGAGGTGGAGGAGCAAGTTTTGGTGTTGTATTATCTTATACTGTTAAGTTGGTTTCAGTACCCAAAATCGTGACGATTTTTCGGGTTATGAAGACTTTGGAAGAGAATGCTACTGATCTTGTTGTTCAATGGCAAAAGGTTGCTCCAAATACTGATGATAGGCTTTTCATGAGGCTTCTATTGCAGCCTGTGACTTCAAAAAAAGTGAAAAAGAGTAAAACTGTTCGTGCATCTGTTGTGGCTTTGTTTCTAGGAGGAGTTGATGAGGTTGTTTCAATTTTGAGGAATGAGTTTCCACTTCTTGGATTGAAGAAAGAGGATTGTAATGAAACAAGTTGGATTGGTTCTGTTATTTGGTGGAATGATGATGATGCTTTTAACAATGGTGCAAAGCCAGAGACCCTTTTGGATAGGAATCTCAACTCAGCAAGTTTTGGTAAGAGGAAATCTGATTATGTGCAGAAAGCTATTTCCAAACATGATTTGGAATCAATTTGGAAAAAGATGATTGAGCAAGGAAAAGTTGGATTTGTTTTCAATCCTTATGGTGGAAAAATGGCTGAGATTGCTTCTGATGCTACACCATTTCCTCATCGTGCAGGGAATTTGTTTAAAATCCAGTATTCTGTGAACTGGGATGATCCATCAGAAGCTGCAGCACAGAATTTCACAAATCAGGCTAAGAATCTTCACAGTTTCATGACCCCTTTTGTGTCAAGTAATCCAAGAAGTGCTTATATAAATTATAGAGACATTGATATTGGTATCAATCATTTTGATAAGAATAGCTTTGAAGAAGGGAAAGTTTATGGCACTATCTATTTTAATAACAATTTTGATAGACTAGTGAAGATTAAGAATGCAGTGGATCCTGAAAACTTTTTCAGGAATGAACAAAGTATTCCAGTACATGCTTAGAGAACCAAATAGTGAAGATTAAAGCATATTGGTGAATATGTGGTCTTACTTTTTTATTGTTCATATAGTCTTATGAATATTGTGTCTCCTTTGAATAATTATATAAGTTAATAATTGAATTCCACTTTTTTTATCTTAGTATACTTGTATTTAATTTTGAATTAATTTTTTTTAATATTTTTCCTTCACTTATTCTAGTACCGGAGAAGATTCTAATTAAAATATTTTTGTGGTTCTCTTATTTAAAACTCTATCTTTTGTACGTTTTGTCTTTAAATTTTCTTGTGATGTGTGATGTTGTGCATTGATTATTGGGGTACTCTGAACTATTATTTAATCTTCCAAATTTACTATGCAAACGTTGTCATGTTCAATAAATAATTCTAAGAATCCGACACAAGCTACTGTTACATCATGTGGCCTAGTGATGTTGTGCATTGATTATTAGGGTACTCGGAACTATTATTTAATCTTCCAATTTTACTATGCAAACGTTGTCATGTTCAATAAATAATTCTTAAGAATCCGACACAAGCTACTGTTACATCATGTGGCCTAATTGGTTGCGAAAAATGCGCAATTTATGTTACACAAGTTCTAATCTTGTTGTCAATCTAAGATCTTATCAACAATAAATGTGTAAATATTGTGAATAAACGGATAAACAAGTACATAATTTTACATGTGTTTTTAATAGTAAAAATGTTATTATATTGTATATGAAAGGATAAAAGAGTCTTACCATATTATTGTTTCATTTGTTTTTTGTGATAATTGTCTCTAAGAAATCCTTACTCAAATATTATAAGTTGCTATGTGCTCTCGTTTAACTCATCTTTCTAATAGTTTGTTAATTGGAGCTATCCATTTATACACTCTAAAAAAAACATTGAAACAATCCAAGTGATGAGAAAAGTATTTCCTTGCTGACTCTAGTATGAATAGTTATGCAAGACATGTTTGTGGATGTGAATAAGTCTTTGGTCCACCATCACATTAAACAACTTATTTTGTTTTTAATATCATGACTTAGCCAATTTGACCAAGGCATACAATTGAATAAGTCCAATGAATGTGACATAGAGCTTATTGAAATCTAAGCTATTGACTCGTTTGCAATATTCAAGTCAGATTTATATTGGTTGGATTTATTTATATCAACACAACAACAAAATGATTGGGTGTCCCCAAATGGCTTAAACATTGGGATAATGAATTTATAAGAGAAAGTTTGACTTCAAATATTCATATGCATTCATATACCCTTAAACTTATGTCTCACTTCCTTTAATAACTTCTTTGTGAAACTTCAAAATACATTAAAATAGCAGCAGCAACAACTACAATAAAACACAATATGATATCCTTATTTTGGTGTTCAGGGAACATTATTGCTTATACATATATGCTTCCATAGTGGATATATAAAACTAATCTTATTTTTCACTTGACAATACATGTAAGAAAAGTCACTAACTATCTGATTTAAGAATAGGCATAACCTCAGAAGAGACTATTTCAGTGTGGATAATGGGCAATGTATTAGGCATTGAATATCCATCAAAATGTTGGTACTCATGAGTTCTTGCAAGCTCTATTTCTTCATAGTTTTGCTTTGCATTAAACCTTCTATCTCCCCCTTGTATCCTTTCTAGTTCCAATGTGACTTCTTTCATAGTTGGTCGTTTTCTCCCATTCAACTCTAAGCATGCATATGCAAGATTGGCAACTGCATTGATCTGTTCTTTATCTGATTCCTTTGCTACCCTTTTGTCAATAATCTCAAACAACTGATTTTCCTCCATAGACAGAACAAAATATGAAGCTAAATTTCTTGCTTCCTCAGAGCTTAACACAGATATTGGCCTTTTCCCAGTTATAAGTTCAGCAAGAACTACTCCAAAACTGTAGACATCACTTTTATCTGTAAATTGACTTGTATGAAAGTATTCAGGATCCAAGTAACCAAAAGTACCTTGAACTACTGTTGTAAGATGAGTAGCTTCTATGGAAACTACTCTTGATGTTCCAAAGTCTGCTACTTTTGCTCTATACTTTTCATCCAAGAGTATATTTGTTGATTTGATGTCTCTGTGATAAATGGGCTGAGATGCAATGGAATGTAGGTAAAATAGAGCTCCTGCAATTTCTACTGCAATTCTTAAACGAATATCCCATGTCACTGGCAAGTCTTCATTTTCGACATGCAAATATTCGAAGAGGTTGCCATTGGGAATGAATTCATAAACAAGCAAAGGAATTTTTGTCTCCAAACAACATCCTAACAACTTAACCACATTTCTATGGTTGATTTGTGAAAGAACAGCAAACTCGTTGATGAATTCTTCAACCTTTCCTTGGACCTTAAACTTTTTCACTGCAACAATTTTACCATCTACAAGCATGCCTTTGTAAACTGTACCTTGGCCTCCCTTTCCAAGAACTCTATTCGCATTAAATTTGTCGGTGGCCCTTTCTATGTCCTTTAAGGTAAAGAATATTTTGTGAACACTAACTTCCTCAGTAGACAATCTTTGTTGTAACAACAAACCTCCGTTTCGTTTGAAGAACTTTTCTTTGCGTTTCTTTATCACTCTTTTCCTTAAAGCTTTATATGACCACCATAGACCAAAGAGTAAAATAACAGATCCAAGGCTTGATGAAACTCCTACACATTTGGACATTGTGTTCAGTGTGAGAATAGTTGGATAGTATATATCATACTACAAAGTTAAAATGAATGCATTACATGCAGATGTGAGTGAATATATAGAATCCTGATCAACACATAGTTCGCAGGGATGGAACTCGGCATCGCCAAAACTGCCCCTCCTAAATCAATTCCTTAATATACATTATATATTATATATGATTTCGGGTAGAAGTTAATTATGGTTGATTTTTCTTAATGCGTGTTCAACTTTTGTCCCCTGTACCCATTTTTCTGGTTTGGTTTCTAAGGAGGTGACATGATTAGATACAATATGAACCTAATAATATTTTAAACTTTCTCATATTGCACTATTGTTGAAGATAACTTTAAGTTTTGTCTAACCAGTATGAACCAGAATATAGAACAACTTTTTTGGGGGAAGGAAATAGAGATTAAACGTACCTTCTATAGCCCACTTTTTGGAATGAGAATGATTATTCTGACTATACCAACCATTCTCATCAACTACACCTGAAACATTGAGAAGGAAGTGATTAAAAGTGTAGTGTGTGTATGAGTATATATTATGTGGTGATTAGTAGAACTTTGATGTGTGAAATTTGAATAATTAATGTATATCTAAGTTGCTGGAGAGGGATCATACGAGTGCAGCTTCCAGAAATATAGGGATTGCCTTCGAAGCCATCATTACACCCACATTGCCAACCTGATGAGTTTTTGTTTTGTGAGGAAGAAGTAATATTTGAGTTATAGCATTGGGAATGTGAAGAGTGATTCAGCTGGTTGGAATGATTGCTCATCACCTCGTTAACAATCTCCCACTCAAGTACTGCAAAAACAAGTTCATGTCTATCCAACTGATATAGGGACTCATTTTTAACACTACTACTAATGAAGGCATGATTACACACATCAGTCTTACTTTCGTTATTCATATCTGAAAGTGTTACATTATATTCTGAAAGGTGAGAAGGTAGTGAAGCCTTGCAGCAGGACATGACGCTGGAACCAATACCATAGAAGCTTTTGTCATTGTGATCACAAATGGACACACAACCACCAATTGTTGACCCATCTGATTGCAAAAAAGCAAGTTTGTTGCAACCATAGGCCACAAATTTGTTACCATATTGGGAATACCTGAAAGGACTTCCTTTCAGGTCTATGACTGACGTATTAGTTTTACCATGGCAATTCCAATAGAAGACTGGGTTCATTATCTCAATAATATAATCAAAACCAATGTCTCTCACCTCCAAATTCAGAGATTTAAGGTAAGGTGTATAGTATCTGCATTCTATCTCAAACCACTTGTCCACATAGCAACTTGGATCTTTCATTCCAAATGGATAAGGGATGGAGACATCGCCACATGTTGAATCACAACCAGGCTGTGCTATAATCCAATTTGGTGGATAAAATGAATATAATGAATATACAGGCAATATTATCAAAATGATTATGTGAAATGTAAATTGCAGAATCATTGTAGCTAAAACAATGATACTTATTTTAGAATTTGGAGAGAGTATGTGAAAGTGTAAGTATAACTGTGTATCTATCTTAGATAGAAGATACCTTGTTATACTCAATGTTTATGTCTATGACCTTCACATCTTCTATTTATGAACAAAAATCTTCAACAGTGAATTGTTCTATATTACTTCTTTTGCCACCAAGACTTGTGCCTGCTTGACCCAAGTAACTTCCAAGAAATTATGTTAGCTTTACAAAGCAAAATATCATAGTCACTCAATTATATCAACTACATTATTAGTGATAAGGCAATTAATAAAATAAATTATGTTCTATATGATTGGTCACCAATATCACCCGGTTAATGAAATAAGATTGGTCACCAATACCCTTTCCTTACTCTCATGTTATAAATGAATTCCCTAATATTTAAATAAAGATTAATGAAATAAGTGAAATAAATTGACTATAATTTCAAGGTCTGATGTACTGTCCGAACATGAGAACTGCACTTCAACTTCTTAAAATTCGTTGGGAATTAATTAAAGTTGTGTAATAATAAAAATGTTTTTTTTGCAATAAAATGGTGATTTTTTTTTTGCTTAATATGAGATGAGGTATCAAAAATGAGAGTTGTATTTCACTCATTTAAGTTGGAATCATGGATAAAAATTAAACCTTGCTCAAAATAAAACCTAATGAGCAAAACATTTTTATACAAAGAACTAAGTAGTCTTGATTACGTGACCCTCATATGAATGCATAGGATGGAAATCTTATATTGTCAAACACAACAAAAAAACAAAAAAATATTTTTCCATGTTATTTAATGATAAATATTTAAACAAGCTTAGGATATAAAATAATTCATACAGTTAATGATATTATCATCTTAGTATATGTGGACAGAGTGTTAATATCTTGATTTATTGAGGTCCTTTTGGTAAATTTTGTAGTGGGACATATGTTACTAACTATAATTTAATGTTTTCTTAACTTCTTAATCATATAAATATATTTCTCTATCTTATTTTCTAACCTTTTTAAACTCTCAAAATAAACATAAAAAAAACTTATTCATTAAAATAAATACAATTAATTTTTCTCCCCTCCTTTCCATCACTCATTTTACTTTATATATCAAATTTATATTTTGCTTACATTTATCACAATTTCTTGATGTTTAACTTTTCACATGTAAATTATTCACAAACAAACCGAAGAACTCACATGTAAGATTCATGTAAGATTTTTCTAACATTTTTCTCTCCCTTCATTCTCATTTTATATCTTGTCACGAGTTAACATTTCGACTACATTCTTCACAACTCTTCCGTATCAAATTTCTCACAGATAAATTTTTCTTTCCTCCAGTAACTCCTTCTAGAAGTCATTCAATTTTATCATTTCAAAGGGATCATCAATCTGTGCAAACGCACAAGTATAATACTAATAAAATAAGATAAAACCGAATGCATATGAAAAACGTGGCTTGGTTCTAACGAAAGTGAGTGGTCATTATAAATATCTTCTTTTCCTGCTTCATATCCACATCATTTTCATGTCTCTACCAATGACAGTACCTTTGTTCTTATGCATATGTTTTGGTCTCATCTGTTCATATGTTGTAGCAGATGATGGAAATTCAGCTGCTGGTTTTGGTTACACAATCTCAACTCTCAACAATGCTTCCTCAGGACAATCTTTGACTGCTAACCTTAATCTCATCAACTCATCCTCTGTCTATGGAAATGACATCAAAAACCTTAACCTTACTGCCAGGTGAAAACTAACACTATTGTTGTATTAAACCCTCAATTTGATTCCAACTATATATAAATATCGTATAATTAATAATGATTGATAATAATATAAGGTTTAAATAATCATTTACTTCTTTTCTCACATCAACTATTTATATGACACGTATATAGACAAACATAAATATATGTCACAAACAATAGGCAACTAACACAGTTGCTGCATAACTTGCATTGCATCAAACCATGAATTTCACATATAACCATGATACTAAATTGTCCTACTTATGACACATTAAGATTCAATTGTTCCCTTCTAACATCTACTATTTATATCACATACAAAAATACATATATGGTATGCATTAGAATATGTTACTTGCTGGTTTTTTTTGAGTTGCAGTTTTGAGACCAAGGACAGGTTAAGGATAAGAATCACTGATTCTAACAACAAAAGATGGGAAATCCCAGAAGAAGTGCTTCCTAGAGGCCCCTCTGATTCCTCCAACAAGACCAAGCAAGGTTTCAACAACAATCTCATTCAGCAAGAACACTCTCTCACCATTGAGAACTCAGACCTTATCTTCACCCTTCACAACACTACCCCTTTTGGCTTTACTGTCACTAGAAAATCCTCCAATGATGTCCTCTTCAACTCTTCTTCAAACTCTTCAAACCCTGCATCAGTTCTTGTCTTCAAAGACCAGTACTTGCAACTCTCTTCCCAACTCCCTAAAGATAGGTCCTCACTTTATGGCCTTGGGGAGCATACCAAGAGCTCATTCAAGCTGCAACCAGATTACCAAAAAGCCTTGACTTTGTGGAATGCAGATATTGGTAGTTTGAACGTTGATCAGAACCTTTATGGTTCTCATCCATTTTATATGGATGTGAGATCAGGTTCAAAAGATGGAAAAGTGAAGAGTGGAACCACACATGGGGTGTTGCTGCTAAATAGCAATGGAATGGACATTTTCTATGGTGGTGATATTATAACTTATAAGGTTATTGGTGGAGTTATTGATCTGTATTTTTTTGCTGGATCCACTCCTGAATTGGTGTTGGAACAGTACACTGAACTCATTGGAAGGCCTGCTCCTATGCCTTATTGGTCCTTTGGTAAGTCATAACTCATGTATAGTATAATGTTTTTATTTTGAGCTTAGTTTTCATGCATGTCAGTGTAAAGTGTTTTCTATTTTGAGTTTATACACTTCTCATGCAAATAAACATAGTTGTTATCTCTTTTGTGAAGGTTTTCATCAGAGTCGATATGGCTACAAGAATGTAAGTGATCTTGAGGGTGTGGTTTCAAATTATTCAAAAACAGGCATACCCCTTGAAGTTCTATGGACAGATATTGATTATATGGACGCTTACAAAGATTTCACACTTGATCCTGTCAACTTTCCACAGGATAAGATGAAAAAACTTGTTGACAATCTACACAACAATAGTCAGAAATATGTGCCAATCTTAGACCCTGGTACCTAACTCTAACACCATGCAATTTTTTAAAACATACCCTTCTCTTAATGTTTATTGAAGAATCTCTGCATCTTTTATTGATTTAAGATAATTTTGTAAACAGGTATTGCTATAAATGAGACATATGGAACCTATGAGAGAGGTTTGAAGGCTGATATCTACATAAAGAGAAATGGAACCAATTATAAGGGTAAAGTTTGGCCTGGAGATGTTTACTTCCCTGATTTTCTAAATCCAAATGGCCAAGCATTTTGGGGTGATGAAATCAAATTATTTCGGGACCAACTCGCATTCGATGGCATTTGGCTTGACATGAATGAAGCATCTAATTTCATCACCTCTGGTCCCCTTCAAAATTCAAGTCTCGATGACCCTCCCTACAAAATAAAAAATTCGCAAATTAATAACAACGCAATCCCAGCAACATCTTTGCATTATGGTAATGTCACTGAGTATAATGTCCACAATTTGTATGGATTCCTACAAACCAAAGTAACTCACAAGGCTCTAACTAATATAACTGGTAAAAGGCCATTCATTCTCAGTAGATCAACTTTTGTAAGCTCTGGTAAATATGCAGCACACTGGACAGGAGATAATGCTGCTTCATGGAATGATTTGGCATACTCTATACCATCAATATTAAATTCTGGAATCTTTGGAATTCCAATGGTTGGGGCAGATATATGTGGTTTCTTAAGAGATACTAATGAAGAACTTTGCAGGCGCTGGATCCAGGTAGAATTGACCGTCAAACACAGTATTATAGGATAATCTTTTCACTCTCTGTATGATACTAATTATTCACATATGCTTGCTTAAGAAAGACTATAGTAGTTACAAAACAAAACTACAGAACAACCAGATGTTACTAAGTATTCACAATGCCACATCTACTTGTCTAAAACTATAGTTACTTAGTATTCACAATTTGACATACTTGCCTAAAACTATAGAAGTTACCAAAATTACATGTGGAAACTGCCATGATTTTTTGGTTAGTGGAAAATATGAAGGAATCATATGTGAAATGAAATGCACATTATAACAACTATATATACATGTCTAACTTTTTTCTTTTCCTCTTTCTAGTTGGGAGCTTTTTACCCCTTTTCAAGAGATCATTCTGATAAAAATTCAAGGAGGCAAGAGCTTTACCTTTGGGACTCAGTTGCTGCATCAGCTAAGAAAGTACTTGCCCTCCGATATCGACTGCTCCCTTATTTCTATACACTAAATTACGAAGCACATGTTAAAGGAACACCTATTGCACGACCCCTTTTCTTTTCGTTCCCCGAGGATGTCGCAACATATGGAATAAATTCACAGTTTCTACTAGGCAAAGGGGTTCTAGTGTCACCTGTACTAAAATCCGGGGAAACCAAAGTCGAAGCATACTTTCCTGCAGGAAACTGGTTTGAACTTTTCAATCTCTCGAAATCTGTGACTGTGAAATCAGGCAAGAAAGTTACTCTTGATGCACCATCTGACCACATAAATGTGCATGTCGGGGAAGGTAATATTTTGGCCTTGCAAGGAGAAGCAAAAACAACCGAAGCCGCGAGGAAGACTGCATTTGAACTCTTGGTTGTTGCTAGTAGCAATGGAACTAGTTCTGGACAAGTCTTCTTAGATGATGGAGAGACACTTGACTTTGCAGGAGGGAATGAAGATTGGACATTGGTAAAATTTAATGCCACATTAGTGAACAATAGTATTTCTGTTGCATCTAATGTCACTAATGGAAAATATTCTCTAAACCAAAAGTGGACCATAAACAAGGTAACTATCTTAGGGATACCTAAGGGTAAGATATCAACTAATAAGAAGAACGGGACACTGACAAACTCAAAAGGGAAGAGTGATGTGAAGGCACAGTTCAATAGCTCCTCTGAGTTTGTTACTGTAGAAGTTACAGAATTGTCACAGCTTATTGGAGAGGAATTTAAGCTGGAAATTGAAACCAAGTAGAGAAAGTAAGTTCTCACTATAGCTGCAATGCAAAAATAAGTAGTACCTTTTTTTTCCCAATGTTCATGAAGTGTCATGTTTTGTATAAGAACTAAGTACCACAGAATAATGTCAAAAACTCAGCATGGCTATGAAGCTCAATTATGAAAATATCTGTATGTCAATATGAATGGCAAGTACTACCTATTACTGGAGGTAGCTTATATTTGATGCACTAAATGTAGCAGTTACTCTTATAATTTTTTACACTCTACCTAACAACTTTACACGTTTAAAACAATAATTTGGATGTTTATTATTAACCATGCATAACTAAGAAATATTCTTTATCTCCTCAGTGACATCAATTCTTGTAGTTTTTTTTAACTTGACAGACTAATATGCATGATACAGCACCCTAAATGACTTCAATCAATATAGAAATCCCAACTTACATGCAGGTTTGACATTATTTTATTATTTGTTACTTGAAATGCTAGAATTAATTATTTACTCATAAACCAGCTAAAATACTGGAAACATTTTTTTTAACATTTATATTCAAGCACGAAACCTTAGGAGAAATTGAACTCCTTAATCCTTATCACTCATCAAAAACAGACTTGATTACCACTCCTTTAAATTAAATACTTTCTCTTGCAAACCACAAGTTAATAAAACATTTTGCATAAAGATGCAAACCATGATTCATGAATAGCAACATCAGATTATATTTACAACTCAAATAATCCTGATTGATAAAAAAATTAAACCTTAAAGAAGTTAACACAACAATATAATTGATATTGATATATTCATAATGTTGGGTAATAGAAGAGTGTAATATCTATGTAATATAAGTGTAAAAATTTATATACAGTTACTATATTATTTAACATTTATTTCTATTAAATATAAATGATAGACGTGCATGCCCAATTTTGTCCGGCCAGAATAATTTTTCAAAAATAAAAATAAACATGTGTCAAAAATGCTTAATGAGTAATTGTTGGCTCAATAATCATGAGATATTATCTTATTTTCCTTTTTAATTTGTAAACAATTTTTTAAATGGGTATTCAATGACTAAATGAGCACTTACTATCATAATTCATAATTATAGACAGATTCCATTTCTGGAAAAATAAAATACATGTTAAATGTCACATAATTTTCGTTTTCTTAATTAAATAAAAATAAAAAGTGTATTAAAAGTATCTTCAAATGGTTGTTTTTTGCTGTATTGGTAGCTAATGCAATAATTTGGAATTTTGTAATGACACTATGAACTTTACACCACCTTCACCCTTTCCACTTTACCATAAAATATTTGCACTAAGGCAATAAAAGTGGATTCACCACTGTGACTTGCATCCAAAGAAGACTAGAACAGCACACATTAGCAAGTTATTCATTCATCATATATACTGAAACAATCTTAAGCAAAAATGATTTTTCATTCACTGTTTATACATGTTATAATGCTACCTACATAAACACCTTTCGCTGATAAATCAAAATCAGTATATTAAAAACATTCAATTAACTTGAAAATCAAAAGACATTACTTCACTTTGGCGTTATACACCAATATCACCGCATTTAGGGGTAACTGTTCGCCAACGCTGCAACGGTGGTTGCTGCCGTAACCACACACCCATCCTGGTGGCTGGACTCCTATCGTCCTTGCGTCGACACCATGGAAGCCACACACCACTCGGCGGCTGCCTCCGCCAGTTCTGGCTATGGTTGCCGCCGCATGAAATTTGTGGTCTAGGGATTTCAATTTTCAATCCCTTTGGTTCTTTCTTTTGTTGCTGGAGAGGGGTAACGTGCTGTTGTCCTTTTCTTTTTCTTCACAAGTATCCTTTCGAGGCAAAATCCTATTCGAGGAGGGAATTCACACACAGGTAAGGCTAACTCTCCCGACAAAGATTTTTCATTTATAAGACTCGAGATACTTTTTTTATTCCCATTCCCTTTTTTTATTCATTGCATTTTTTAAAAATTTTGTATTTATTGTTTGTTATATTATTTTATTATTATACGAACACAGTGTTGGTTAGGTAGTATAAGGCCTTAATGATTTTCCAATATAGATGGTTTGATAAATGACACTTGTTAGGACGAACAATCACGAAGTCCGAAAGAAGTTAGTTATTTACAAAAAAAAGAGTAAAAATATTATTTTATTATTACTAGTGTGTATAAGCACTTCGTGTCTGCCGGCGAATATTGTGTGATACTACATATTTAATTTTTATATATTTCATTTTTTTGAATTAAAATGTATTTGTTGTGTTCGATGTACTTTATATTATATTTTTTGTGTGATTATGATAATGTTTAATTTAAGATGAGATATGTGGTTAATTAATGCAGTGGTGGTAGTTACTTATGATTATATAGTTTTTTTGTAAAAATTAAATAATGTTAAGGGCAATATAGAAAATGAAAATTACACCATGAGAGGAGAAGTTATTTCGGCTGGTATAAATTATTCACTTTATTACTTTGATATACATAATGGTCTGAATCTATATCATCATCATTATCCATTAATAAACTGAACTAATAATGAAAGTGAAGTGTTAGTTTAATGTGTTTAGTACACTTCATAAGAGTAGGCAAGCTCACAATACAATCTCTTCCTTTTATCAAGAGGGAAAGGTTGGTATTACAAAATTCCCTAATTATTGCATTACCTAAAAACAACCCTTCGGATTTTATAGAGTCACAAAAAGATACATAGTGTACTTTATTTTATTTAACTAAGAAAATGAAAATTATGTGACATTTAACATGTATATTTTCTTCTTCTAGAAGTGGAATATGTTAGGATAGTAAGTGATTATTAAGCTACTTAAAGAAAAGAAAATAGGATAATATCTAATGATTATTTAGTTAATAATTACTCATTAATCATTTTTGACACATGTTTATTTTTATTTTTGGAACACGTTTATATTTTTGAAAAAATATTTTGGGCTGGACAAAATTTGGTGTTCACATTCATCATTTATATTTAATTATTATTAATTCTTCAAAAATTAATACAAATGAATAATAAATAATGTAATAACTATATATAAATCTTTACCTATATATTACACTCCTTTTCTATAGCTCTGTTACCCAACACTATAAATATATCAATATCAATTATATTGTTGTGTAAACTTTTTTTAAAGTTTAATTTTTTTATCAATCATGGTTATTTGAGTTGTAAAACTACAACAGTTTATGTCACTGAGGAGATAAAGAATGTTTCTTAGTTATGCATGGTTAATAATAAATATCCAAATTATGGTTTTAAATATGTAAAGTGGCTAGGTAGAGTATAAAAAATTATAAGAATAACTGCTACATCATCAAATATAATATATTAGCATTAATGTTGAAAAATCAATAAAAAACTAATAATTTTTTTATATTTTCACTAAAAAAATAATTTTAAATAAAAACTGGTTAGTATGATCAGTTCGGTTCAATTGAAAAAATAACTGATATAACCGGTTTTAACTAGGAGAATTGCATGACCGATATAATTATTGTACCATACTGATAATGGGACCGATTTTGGAATAGATTTTGGTCATTGTTTTTATTAAAACTTCAGCATATACTATTATTTGTTTCTTTGGTGTTTTCTTTTTTTGGTTTTTTGTTTTAATCATTTCTCTTGTCATTTGTATCAGATAAGCCATATGACAAACCATAAAGAGGATTGTGAATTGAGGAATCTGACACAAAATTCAAAGGACAACTTCAAATTGTTACACTTTAGTTGAGAAAGGAATTAGTTACTTACCAAAAGGTGAGAGATATTTTTGATACAACTAAACAGAAAATAACATTTTCGAAATGAATTTGAACTTTGCCCCTTTTATCTAAAAAATGTGAAATATTGTAGTTGTTATCATTGAGCTTTTTCATATGCAAGCAAAACCATTTGTATCCACACATGCCTTATAACAATTTTAAGAAGAAAAATCTGAAAGATTATTAATTGCCTTATCACTAATAATGTAGTTGATATAATTGAGTGGCTATGATATTTTGCTTTGTAAAGGCAATATAATTTCTTGGAAGTTACTTGGGTCAAGCAGGCACAAGTCTTGGTGGCAAAAGAAGTAATATAGAACAAATCACTGTTGAAGATTTTTGTTCATAAATAGAAGATGTGAAGGTCATAGACATAAACATGGAGTATAACAAGTCCTCTTCTATCTAAGATAGATACACAGTTATACTTACACTTTTACATACTCTCTCCAAATTCCAAAATAAGTATCATTGTTTTAGCTACAATGATTCTGCAATTTACATTTCACATAATCATTTTGATAATATTGCCTGTATATTCATTATATTCATTTTATCCACCAAATGTGATTATAGCACAGCCTGGTTGTGATTCAACATGTGGCGATGTCTCCATCTCTTATCCATTTGGAATGAAAGATCCAAATTGCTATTTGCACAAGTGGTTTGAGATAGAATGCAGATCCAGTACTTCTAATTCTGGTTATACACCTTACCTTAAATCTCTGAATTTGGAGGTGAGAAACATTGGTTTTGATTATATTATGATAATGAACCCAATCTTCTATTGGAATTGCCATGGTAAAACTAATAAGCCAGTCATAGACCTGAAAGGAAGTCCTTTCAGGTATTCCCAAGCTTATAACACATTTATGGCCTATGGTTGCAACAAACTTGCTTTTTTGCAATCAGATGGGTCAACAATTTGTGGTTGTGTGTCCATTTGTGATCACATTGATGACGTCAGCTTCTATGGAGGCAAAGGTTGCCATGGCATATCCTGCTGCGAGACTTCACTACCTTCGCACCTTTCAGAATATAATGTAACACTTTCAGATATGAATAACGAAAGTAAGACTGATGTGTGTAATCATGCCTTCATTAGTAGTAGTGTTAAAAATGAGTCCCTATATCAGTTGGATAGACATGAACTTGTTTTTGCAGTACTTGAGTGGGAGATTGTTAACGAGGTGATGAGCAATCATTCCAACCAGCTGAATCACTCTTCACATTCCCAATGCTATAACTCAAATATTACTTCTTCCTCACAAAACAAAAACTCATCAGGTTGGCAATGTGGGTGTAATGATGGCTTCGAAGGCAATCCCTATATTTCTGGAAGCTGCACTCGTATGATCCCTCTCCAGCAACTTAGATATACATTAATTATTCAAATTTCACACATCAAAGTTCTACTAATCACCACATAATATATACTCATACACACACTACACTTTTAATCACTTCCTTCTCAATGTTTCAGGTGTAGTTGATGAGAATGGTTGGTATAGTCAGAATAATCATTCTCATTCCAAAAAGTGGGCTATAGAAGGTACGTTTAATCTCTATTTCCTTCCCCCAAAAAAGTTGTTCTATATTCTGGTTCATACTGGTTAGACAAAACTTAAAGTTATCTTCAACAATAGTGCAATATGAGAAAGTTTAAAATATTATTAGGTTCATATTGTATCTAATCATGTCACCTCCCTAGAAACCAAACCAGAAAAATGGGTACAGGGGACAAAAGTTGAACACGCATTAAGAAAAATCAACCATAATTAACTTCTACCCGAAATCATATATAATATATAATGTATATTAAGGAATTGATTTAGGAGGGGCAGTTTTGGCGATGCCGAGTTCCATCCCTGCGAACTATGTGTTGATCAGGATTCTATATATTCACTCACATCTGCATGTAATGCATTCATTTTAACTTTGTAGTATGATATATACTATCCAACTATTCTCACACTGAACACAATGTTTAGCATGGGTGTTGTACTTGGTATAAAACATCATTTTCAATATTAATATAGGAGCAATCATGTTTAGAAGACATATAATATCTTATGTTATTGGGCCAAATGTGTAGGAGTTTCATCAAGCCTTGGATCTGTTATTTTACTCTTTGGTCTATGGTGGTCATATAAAGCTTTAAGGAAAAGAGTGATAAAGAAACGCAAAGAAAAGTTCTTCAAACGAAACGGAGGTTTGTTGTTACAACAAAGATTGTCTACTGAGGAAGTTAGTGTTCACAAAATATTCTTTACCTTAAAGGACATAGAAAGGGCCACCGACAAATTTAATGCGAATAGAGTTCTTGGAAAGGGAGGCCAAGGTACAGTTTACAAAGGCATGCTTGTAGATGGTAAAATTGTTGCAGTGAAAAAGTTTAAGGTCCAAGGAAAGGTTGAAGAATTCATCAACGAGTTTGCTGTTCTTTCACAAATCAACCATAGAAATGTGGTTAAGTTGTTAGGATGTTGTTTGGAGACAAAAATTCCTTTGCTTGTTTATGAATTCATTCCCAATGGCAACCTTTTCGAATATTTGCATGTCGAAAATGAAGACTTGCCAGTGACATGGGATATTCGTTTAAGAATTGCAATAGAAATTGCAGGAGCTCTATTTTACCTACATTCCATTGCATCTCAGCCCATTTACCACAGAGACATCAAATCAACAAATATACTCTTGGATGAAAAGTATAGAGCAAAAGTAGCAGACTTTGGAACATCAAGAGTAGTTTCCATAGAAGCTACTCATCTTACAACAGTAGTTCAAGGTACTTTTGGTTACTTGGATCCTGAATACTTTCATACAAGTCAATTTACAGATAAAAGTGATGTCTACAGTTTTGGAGTAGTTCTTGCTGAACTTATAACTGGGAAAAGGCCAATATCTGTGTTAAGCTCTGAGGAAGCAAGAAATTTAGCTTCATATTTTGTTCTGTCTATGGAGGAAAATCAGTTGTTTGAGATTATTGACAAAAGGGTAGCAAAGGAATCAGATAAAGAACAGATCAATGCAGTTGCCAATCTTGCATATGCATGCTTAGAGTTGAATGGGAGAAAACGACCAACTATGAAAGAAGTCACATTGGAACTAGAAAGGATACAAGGGGGAGATAGAAGGTTTAATGCAAAGCAAAACTATGAAGAAATAGAGCTTGCAAGAACTCATGAGTACCAACATTTTGATGGATATTCAATGCCTAATACATTGCCCATTATCCACACTGAAATAGTCTCTTCTGAGGTTATGCCTATTCTTAAATCAGATAGTTAGTGACTTTTCTTACATGTATTGTCAAGTGAAAAATAAGATTAGTTTTATATATCCACTATGGAAGCATATATGTATAAGCAATAATGTTCCCTGAACACCAAAATAAGGATATCATATTGTGTTTTATTGTAGTTGTTGCTGCTGTTATTTTAATGTATTTTGAAGTTACACAAAGAAGTTATTAAAGGAAGTGAGACATAAGTTTAAGGGTATATGAATGTATATGAATATTTGAAGTCAAACTTTCTCTTATAAATTCATTATCCCAATGTTTAAGCCATTTGGGGACACCCAATCATTTTTTTGTTGTGTTGATATAAATAAATCCAACCAATATAAATCTGACTTGAATAGTACAAACGAGTAAATAGCTTAGATTTCAATAAGCTCTATGTCACATTCATTGTACTTATTCAATTGTATGCCTTGGGCAAATTGGCTAAGTCATGATATTAAAAACAAAATAAGTTGTTTAATGTCATGGTGGACCAAAGACTTATTCACATCCACAAACATGTGCGTGTTGCATGGTAGTGACTATTGACACACTAAGTCAGCAAGGATATATTTTGTTAAAATGGTAGGAGGCATGCTTGAATCTTCTTGATGAAACAAGAAAGATGACAAAAGAGAATGAGAAAGAATGCTTAAAGAATTGATATTTCTCATTACTGAAAATGAATGAATTGAATTACAAGGAATAAAGGAATCGTCATTTATATACTAACTAGTTAATCGATTAATTAAACTCTTAATCGATTAACGAAAACAATATTACAACTAACAAACCGAAATCAAGTAACAACTTTAACATTATTTCTCATCACTTGGAGTGTTTCAATGCTTTTTGTTATAACTAACCAAACTATAGCTTCCCACTTCATATTTAAGTATATACATGTTAGGTTTCTAGATTACTCTATTTTTTAATATTCCATATTTTGTCTTAAATAATTTTCTTTTGTCAATAGTAGTCATTGTTCAGCTTTAATCCTACTTCTTAATGCAGAAAAACAAACACTGAAGTTGTTGAGTATATGTTGTTGCGCCTAGATTTTTGGTCGAACACCGCTCACACGATTGATTTGGAGTTGCCATCATATTTTTGTGGTCAAAACATAGAAAACTCTTTCAATGTCCAAATATTGGAAAGACTTGGCATTTAAACTAGATCTCTAGACTCGGGAGTCGGTCACGGATCGAGGAAGGTATTAGCACCTCGTTCGCCCGTTATCAAACGGTACCCACAATAATCGAATGGAACTAGATATACTCTAAAGCTTGTTAAATTAATTAATTATTTATAAAAAATGTTTTTATTTTTTTTATTTTTGTGTCTGACAAGAGTTCGTCTTGCTCCTATGTATCACTGGATGCAATATGGAAATTAAGATTACGTAGTTCTTGGGTAAAAAATATTTGTCTAGTGATTGATTTTAGAAAATGTTTGGGAAACATATTTATGCCACTTGTCTGAAAAATAAGAATATAAATGTATATGTCTTATAAATTCATTAAATGAATGTTTAAGCCCTTTCAGGATACCTAGTCAATTTTTTTATTATGTTGATATAATAAATCCAACCAATATAAATGTGACTTGTCTAACTTAAACTTCATTAAGCTCAATGTGACATCCTTAGACTTATTCAATTTTATGTCTTGGCCAAATTGGCTAAGTCATGATATTTAAAACAAAATAAGTTGTTTAATGTGATGGTGGACCAAAGACTTATTCACATCCACAAACATGTCTTGCATAACTATTCATACTAGAGTCAGCAAGGAAATACTTTTCTCATCACTTGGATTGTTTCAATGTTTTTTTTAGAGTGTATAAATGGATAGCTCCAATTAACAAACTATTAGAAAGATGAGTTAAACGAGAGCACATAGCAACTTATAATATTTGAGTAAGGATGAGACAATTATCACAAAAAACAAATGAAACAATAATATGGTAAGACTCTTTTATCCTTTCATATACAATATAATAACATTTTTACTATTAAAAACACATGTAAAATTATGTACTTGTTTATCCGTTTATTCACAATATTTACACATTTATTGTTGATAAGATCTTAGATTGACAACAAGATTAGAACTTGTGTAACATAAATTGCGCATTTTTCGCAACCAATTAGGCCACATGATGTAACAGTAGCTTGTGTCGGATTCTTAGAATTATTTATTGAACATGACAACGTTTGCATAGTAAATTTGGAAGATTAAATAATAGTTCAGAGTACCCCAATAATCAATGCACAACATCACACATCACAAGAAAATTTAAAGACAAAACGTACAAAAGATAGAGTTTTAAATAAGAGAACCACAAAAATATTTTAATTAGAATCTTCTCCGGTACTAGAATAAGAGGAGGAAAAATATTAAAAAAAATAATTCAAAATTAAATACAAGTATACTAAGATAAAAAAAGTGGAATTCAATTATTAACTTACATAATTATTCTTATTCAGTGGCATAATAATGAAAGGAGACACAATATTCATAAGACTATATGAACAATAAAAAAGTAAGACCACATATTCACCAATATGCTTTAATCTTCACTATTTGGTTCTCTAAGCATGTACTGGAATACTTTGTTCATTCCTGAAAAAGTTTTCAGGATCCACTGCATTCTTAATCTTCACTAGTCTATCAAAATTGTTATTAAAATAGATAGTGCCATAAACTTTCCCTTCTTCAAAGCTATTCTTATCAAAATGATTGATACCAATATCAATGTCTCTATAATTTATATAAGCACTTCTTGGATTACTTGACACAAAAGGGGTCATGAAACTGTGAAGATTCTTAGCCTGATTTGTGAAATTCTGTGCTGCAGCTTCTGATGGATCATCCCAGTTCACAGAATACTGGATCTTAAACAAATTCCCTGCACGATGAGGAAATGGTGTAGCATCAGAAGCAATCTCATCCATTTTTCCACCATAAGGATTGAAAACAAATCCAACTTTTCCTTGCTCAATCATCTTTTTCCAAATTGATTCCAAATCATGTTTGGAAATAGCTTTCTGCACATAATCAGATTTCCTCTTACCAAAACTTGCTGAGTTGAGATTCCTATCCAAAAGGGTCTCTGGCTTTGCACCATTGTTAAAAGCATCATCATCATTCCACCAAATAACAGAACCAATCCAACTTGTTTCATTACAATCCTCTTTCTTCAATCCAAGAAGTGGAAACTCATTCCTCAAAATTGAAACAACCTCATCAACTCCTCCTAGAAACAAAGCCACAACAGATGCACGAACAGTTTTACTCTTTTTCACTTTTTTTGAAGTCACAGGCTGCAATAGAAGCCTCATGAAAAGCCTATCATCAGTATTTGGAGCAACCTTTTGCCATTGAACAACAAGATCAGTAGCATTCTCTTCCAAAGTCTTCATAACCCGAAAAATCGTCACGATTTCTGGTACTGAAACCAACTTAACAGTATAAGATAATACAACACCAAAACTTGCTCCTCCACCTCCTTTAATAGCCCAAAACAAATCCTCCCCCATAGATTTTCTATCAAGAAGTCTACCTTTAACATCAACAATTTGAGCATCAATAACATTATCAACAGAAAGACCATATTTTCTTAACATATTACCATACCCTCCTCCACTTATATGACCACCTACCCCTACTGTAGGACACACCCCTGCAGGAAAGCCATGAACTTTACTCTTCTCCCAAATCCTATAATAAACTTCACCAAGTGTTGCACCAGCTTGGATCATAGCAGTTTCTTTTTCTATATCAACATACACTTTTCTAATGTTGAAAAGGTCAAGTATAATAAAGGGTTCATCAGAGATATAGGAAATACCCTCATAATCATGGCCACCACTCCTTATCTTGATTTGGATCCCAATGCTTTTGGCACAGATAACAGTGCCTTGGACATGAGATTCTTGAAGGGGTGTGACAATGATTAATGGTTTTGATGTTGAAGTAGTGTTGAAACGTGCGTTTCTGATGTAGTTTTGGAGAACGGTTGAGAAAGAAGGGTTGGTTTGAGAAAAGACTATGTTGTTGAGTTGTGTTGATGAGTTTGTGTAGTGTTTGAAGCAGTGAAGGAAAGTTGGATACACTGATTCTGATGTTGGTGTTGCTGCAAAAGTAGCAGATATAGTTATAAGAAGAAAGAGAGTTTGGGAAAGATGAGCCAAACAAGTTTTTGGCTTTGCCATTGGTGGATTATGTGATTGTTTGTATGTGTGCAAATTGCAGAAAACACATTGGTGGATGTGTAAGGTTATATACAGATAATGGGGAATTTATTACATAACTAAGATCTACTGTTTTTCATCAAAAAAATATTTAATAATTATAATTTTAATTTAAATAATTTATTTTTAACCAATTAGAAATAATGATATTTGGGATAATACAAAAAGTGGAATAATAAATGTGCTCCCCAAGTATGATATACTAATCCACGATAAAAAATGACATGTCAAATAAAATATTTTACATATTTATTATTATAATTTTATTATTTTTACTTTATTATTATTATTGATCTGGAACAACATATTAAACACCGGATCTTCCAAAATAAAACTATGTGAAATATGGTTGAGGAATTTGTTATCATATAATAATGTCTAGATAGAAGGAGGAGCAACTTTATCTACTTTGTAACATGTGTTAGTCCACTTGGATTACCTAACATTTGACTAAGGTGATAGTTTGATAATGTCTTAGGTACTAATTACTATTTTTATTATTTTCCAGAAATCTTGTATTTAACATGTGATTTTATGTAATAACTACTTTATTTATGGGTATATCTTAATTTTATATTCAATCCTTAAATATAAAAGTAAAACATGGAAAACTTAATATATACATTCATAATATAAGTATGGTAAGATACACAATCAATAAATAAATGAGAGTGAAAGTGAAAGATTTGGAGTCACTTAATTTGTATCTTATCCATTTAATTTTTTGATCTAAGTAGGAAATTTTCAATTAAAATCTTCTTTCTCTCTCCCATCTCTCTACCCTCTAACCAAACATGGTTGTAGATATGAATGGTTTAATATTTGAAAATGGGAAAGAGTATTAAGAAATTTGGTCCACTCAATTTGTGTAATGGATATTTCCTTTTCACTTAGAAATCCAATCACGGATCACACTTGCTTGACACATTCATTTCAATTTGGAATCTTCGGCCAAGAAAACGAGTCGTCAACCCTACGCGTAATTTCCACTTGTGTGAGACTTGGTCTTCTTTTGCCCGTGTTTATTTATAACACATGTTCATATTTTCATTGGACTTTGTGGCCCATGCTCGATTAATAGTTTGAGAAAAAGATTTATGCACCGACAGTGTACAAGATTTATACAATGTTATTAAGTCATTCATTATTGATGTTTAATTATTGTTGACTTTTAAAAAAAATAATTCAAATGAAAGGCAGATGATAGTGTGCATGTGTAAAAATCTTTATACTGTCAGTGTACAATTTTTACACTCTAATAGTTCTTTGGTCTGGAATAATACACGTATTTTAAGTGCATACCTAAGAAATCTACCCCACAATAAAGAGAAGAATTGACAACTAATCGAAAAATGATGATTAAAGATACCCCTCAATTATTTTAATTTTGTTTGTTATCATGAGGGGTAGAGAACCTAAAAGAAAACTACACTAACACATTTCTAGTTAAAAATATACCCATACAAATATAATCAAATCCCTACACCAATTAGGAGGACACTTCATCACACGAGTTCCCATATTTATAGAATAAGTCATATTTATCATGATATTCGCCACATTTGCCATTAAAATATATTCATTTTTATGTGTTCTTTTATTCCCCATGTTAAAACAAAATAAAAGTATACATAACATTATATTATTGGACGAGACAAAGTTGAGAACACCAACTAAAGATAGGTAATCTTCCAATTTCAATAACCTACTTTGAATAAAAAATGATTTTCGAAAGTCAATGGGCTCAAGATAAAATGTATGAATGTGCAAGTCCAATAAGTCATGTTAGAGCCCTATGAAACAACCCAATATGAATATTCTTCTTACTGCCAATGTCCATTTAAAACCCACCAACCAGTTATTATAATTTATAAAGTTGAAGAATCCGACCAGAGGGAAAACAGAAAGCTACAATCAATCTAGTGATTTTTGGCTTCACATCTTCTGTACTACTCTATGTACCAGAAAATATCATTGGTATTAATAATTATATTTTTAATTTAAATAATATTTTTTCAACCAATCTGATGCGATTGTACGTGAAGTGGTGGTACAAAAAATAGACAGCAAATGTGTTCCCTTGATCTCTGGGCATCTTTATTTTTGTTAAGACAATTGATATTTCTAAGATTTTGAGTGTGTTCGGTAATATGAAAAAGTTGTTTACAAACTAATCAATTAATTAACTTATTTGATAATTAAGAATTAGTTGATTCTTGTGGTATATATATTACATGGTTTAAGATAATATTTAGACTCATATATTCATCATTAATTTGAAAAAACTTATTTAATTTTAAATCATTAATATATTATTAATACGAGTGTTCTGGCCAGGATTATTAATCTAAATCATGTAATAATTTCTCCTAGAGAAAACTTCATTTGAATAACTAATTTCATGGATGTTTTCAATTCACACACACTGGCTAGACCGAAAACATTAACTTATTTGATGGAAGGAAAAAGGTACATTATTGGTATTTAGTAATGTGGTTTTTGATAATTTATTTGATGTAACTTTATATTTTCATATCATCTTATACTTATCAGCTAATTTCAACAATTGCTTCACATATTTATAAACTTTCACCACATAGCTAATATAACTTGGTACAAAAGGCAACACTATGCATTATGCACTTTTAAAAAAAATGTGAACACTAGGTTTCGTCCTTAGCCATTGGCTTGTTTTGGATTAAGAGGTACATTTAATGGAATAAAATATTAAATGAATACAACTTGCCTACAAATGTTTTGAATTATTTTTCTACCCATATGTATAATTATTATTTTGATCTTACAATAATGTATACCAACCCCACTTCACATTCAAACTTCACTTAATTTTTTGTACAAAATTGTGGTACTTATCCTTGGCAGGTTTAATATAATCTCATTGGAACATAATCCACTACTTGGTTAATGGCACATTAGTCATCCACTCATGGCCCTTGTTTAAAGAATCTCACACCCTGTATTCGTATAGACATGGCATTAAGTATTTGTATTTATGGTACTGGTTGAATATATGGTGCCCACTTTGTATGTCATACCAAAGCATAATAATGAATGTCTTCCTTAATGAAGAACGAATACTTAATTTTATATGTGTTTTCAATGATAAAAACGTTATTATATTGTAAATTAAAAAGTAAAAACATCTTATCATATTATTATTTCTTTTGTTTTTTATGGTACTTGTCTCACCATTAATAGAGAAGATAAAATAACTTTTATACAAAGCCATGATGTAGCAAAAGTTTTGTACCCAAAAGAGAAGGGCATAAAAAAACTAAAGGAAAAAATGGGATTACATGACACTTTTTCCTATGTAAATGCATGATAACATTTTTACATTTAAATATAAAAGTTATATCAATAAGTTATCTCTTCATTATCTGACAGAAAATGATTTTTTTCCAACTACATACTATGTCATATGTGATATCTTGTTATATGATTTTCACAATTATTCTAGATTTCATTTATGGCGAACTCATTAAAACATGTTTTGAGATTTAAGCCCCATATTTCCATACCTCATCATGTAGCTTTAAGATATTGACTAGGTTAAAAGTAGAAAAAACGTATTAATTTTACTATAAAACATTCTTAACAACCAAATATTGGAAAATTCAAATTAAGCCCTTGCGTAGCTAGCTTTCATTTTCCCCGAAATAATAGACAAATAGTAATATATATGATCATCATAATAGACAAATAACTCATAAGGTTCCTTTTGTGTTTGGTTTTCCCCATCAAAACATACCCTACACCCTAAAATTTGTGTTTACAATTAAGTAACTTTAAAAAATTAGAGCTTTAAGTATAGCTTCTAGTTCTACCCAAGCTAGGTATGGTTTAGCCCATGGGCAATTTCTCATTGTTACATTAACCACACTTAGCAAGCAAGTATTATGAAACGTAAGCGTGTGACATTAAACGTTACGTAACATTATCCCGTGATGTAACAAATGTACCAATTGATGAGTGATGTTATGGACCTACCAATTATCCCCACTATAAAGTCTTTAATGAATTTAATATTATATAAGATAAGATAACAATCTAATGAAACATTCTTATGATAATGCAAGAATACAAAGATAAGATATTCCTATTTCTTATTTTCTTCAAAAACATTTGATGTCTTGTGGGCACATTGAAGAATGTTGCTTTGCTTGTACCATTCTTATTGTTAATTTTATGTGGGTCATATGATCTCTCCATAGGAATGCATGAATCAGGAATACATTTGATTTATCTTCTGTCCTAACAGTTATACCATATACGATTAGTTAGAAAAATACTTAATTATTATTTTTAATTTAAATATATTTGTTGACAAAGTAGCATACATTACCTTTTACACTATGTTAAGTGTGAAAGTGGTAGATGTTCTTGGAATCAAAGTAACATATCAAAGTTTTGAACATTTACACCAAGATAAGTGCAATACTATTCTTCTCTTATGGCCTTTGTCTTAGCTCAATTATACGTGAACTATATTATAATATTGGCACCATAGGTTATATTTTTATATATATAGAACATGTGATAGCCTTCTTTAACTCAAAATATGAAAAACCAAACCTTAGAACTCAAAATCATGGTGTCACAAGTTTCATACTTGGCAACTCTAGTACTTTTATTATCAGTTTCATTGGCAAGTTCATCTTCAATTGAAGAAAATTTTATCCAGTGTCTAAGTTTCCATTCAGATAAGGCTGCACCATTTTATCCATCAATTTACACTCCAAAAAATGCTTCATTCAACAACATCCTTAATTCAACTGCACAGAATCTAAGGTTATTAGTGCCTTCAGCACCAAAACCTGAGTTTATATTCACACCCTTAACTGATTCACATGTCCAAGTTGCTGTGATTTGCTCAAAGAAACTTGGTATTCATATGAGAGTGCGAAGCGGCGGCCACGACTATGAAGGGCTCTCATATGTTTCAGAAATTGAAGCACCTTTCATAATCATTGATTTGGTAAAGCTTTGCGGCGTGGACATCAATATTGATGACAAGAGTGCTTGGATTCAAGCTGGTGCAACAATTGGTGAAGTCTATTACAAAATATACGAGAAAAGCGCGATTCACGCCTTCCCTGCTGGCCTATGCACAAGCTTAGGTGTTGGTGGACACATAACAGGAGGTGCATATGGGTCCATGATGAGAAAGTATGGCCTTGGTGCTGATAATGTACTTGATGCAAGAATTATTGATGCCAATGGCAATATTCTTGATAAGGAAGCAATGGGGGAAGATCTATTTTGGGCTATTAGAGGAGGTGGAGGGGCAAGTTTTGGAATCATTCTTTGGTGGAAGATAAAGCTTGTTCTTGTTCCTGAAGTTGTGACAGTTTTTACAGTTACAAAAACCATAGAGCAAGGTGCAACCAAGGTTCTTCAAAGGTGGCAAGAAGTGGCACCTTATATCGATGATGCTCTCTTTATTAGAGTCATTATTCAACCAGCTAGTGTTGCAAACAAAACTGAGAGAACTATCACAACTTCTTACAATGCTCAATTCCTTGGTGGTGCTGATAGGCTTCTCCAAGTTATGAATGAAAGCTTTCCTGAATTAGGCTTAACAAGAAAAGATTGCTTGGAAACTAGTTGGATCAAATCTGTGCTCTACATTGCTGGCTATCCGAACAATACGCCGCCCGAAATTCTACTTGAAGGGAAACCAACATTCAAGAACTACTTCAAAGCAAAATCAGATTTTGTGAGAGAACCAATACCCGAAACGGGACTTCAAGGATTATGGCAAAGGTTGCTTGAAGAAGATAGTCCCTTGATGATTTGGAACCCATATGGTGGAATGATGAGCAAGTTTTCGGAATCTGATATCCCATTCCCTCATAGAAATGGAACACTTTACAAAATTCAGTACTTGACTCTTTGGCAAGATGGAGATAAGAATGCCACAAAACATGTTGAATGGATTAGGAACCTTTATAACTACATGACTCCTTTTGTGTCTAAGTCCCCAAGGGAAGCATATGTGAACTATAGAGATCTTGATATAGGAATGAACAAAAAGAATAGCACAAATTACATAGAGGCAACTACTTGGGGTAACATGTATTTCAAGGATAACTTCAATAGGTTGGTGAAGATAAAGACCAAAGTTGATCCTGAAAACTTGTTCAGGCATGAGCAAAGTATTCCACCACTTCCAGTTTCACATATGAGGCTTAGAGACAAGAAATTCAAGACCTTGGAATAAGGCTCTTTCTATGTTGTCAGAGTCATTGGGCTTATTGGTATCTATAAATTTGTTTGAAGGTTTTATTAGCTAATTAAGACAAATAAAGCATATGCATTTCGGTTAGTACTCTGCATTTTTGTGAAGCACTGATGAAGTGCTTAATCATTTCTGTCTGAGATTGTGTGTGCTTAATCTCAGCCACGTTCATATTAGTGATATTACAAATAAGTTCATGTTACAAATAAGTTCATGTTCACAGATTCAAATACTAATTGCATATATAGATGTTTGATGATTTTCCTTCTTCCCTTCCATAACATACACTGTGAATGTCCATCTTCTTAAGCAATGACAAGGGTCTTAGAATTATGTTAGACACAGTATTAAGTTTACAAATACAGTATCAAACGTTTGTATTAGAAAAAATTCCTCATTTTTGTTATAACTCAGTTGGTGTTTAGATTTCAAAAGCTCCAATAATGGAAAATAGGAGATTCTTTCTTTTGCAGAAAGAACACCTGAGACAAGTGTTTTCGAGTAACGGTGTATGGGAAAAACCAACCAAGTGCAAAGTAGGAACACACAAGAACACAAATATAAGCACCAAACTCAAAGATTCCCCCAAATTATGTGAATATTTTATTCATCAAAACTGATAAAAGCCATGAACTAATCCTAATAAGTTCACAAATCAACCAGCAGAGCAGTGGTAGTTTTCACGAAACAACAATGCAAATGTTAATTTCCAAGGTTCTCGTATCAAACCATACATGTGTTTAAAGTCTTCAATGTGTAAAATTTGTATCTAGAACAAAACTACGGTTAAAGCCTTCAATGTGTAAAAGTTGCATCGAGAACAAAAGCATAGAGCATTATTATTAGTAGTCCCACACTGGTGAAGCTAAAAAGAAGTAAGGTAGAGAAGCAATATAAAATAGAAGCCCAAGTAAAGAAGAACTCATACCTTTCTCGGCCTTTTGGCTAAGATCAAGTGTAGTATCTGTTCTTATCAGTTTAATATCTGATATGTGGGTCATTGGCCCACACGATATTAAATTACTTTTTTAAAGGGGAGAGTCCGTCACAGTAGCTTGCTACTGGGCCTCTCACGTGTCGCCTAAGCGTTGCACTAAAGCTTAGGCCTGGCACACCCTCCAACCTCAGTCTGGAAATTTTTGTATCGAAAAGAAAACATTGTAATTTTTTTATTTGTTAATTAATGGATTAATGATCGATGATAATTTGTTATCCTGATGTCTAGGTAATTGTAGAAGGTCGAAGTATAATTTAATGGATAGAGTTACAGAACGTTTCCTTCATTCTTGATTAAAATAGTAACAGTTTCTCGATGAATGAACATTAGCTGAACCATTTTTAGTGGTTCTGTTCGATGGTTCTCTTTTGTTATTCGAATTTTATTTTTTTAGTGTAATGTATCTGCAGAAATATTTAATGGAGATTTTTTATTTCAAATATAATTCTTTTTCTCTTATTTTTTTCTTTCAAGATACAAGTTTCATATTTACAGATTCTATTTTGAAAGAAAAATCTCAAGAGAGATGGCGCAAGCTGAATTCAGAGATACTTTATGCTCAACACCTAGGGATAGGAAAGGGAAGCTGATACATGCACATACATACAATTGCAAGTCCATCTTATCAGTCATCTTGGTCAAAAGTCAGCAAGTTCTTGTGCCTACAACAGTTGGAAAACATTAGAATAGTGGTGATGAAATATTTCATTCAGAGATGAAACACGATATATAAGAAGTATATTGGGTTTTGATAAAGTTAACTGAAAATCACCAATGAAGATTTTAATTTTGAGTCCTTCATTAACTAAGCATTTCAGAATGTGAAAGTAAGTGGGGTAACATATTAAGCTTGAACCTTTGATCACTTCTTTGGAAGATGAGGTCTGCATTTGGAATTTGACACTTTCTACCCCTTAGCTTTTTATGCTAACATTGAAGATTGCTTTTCGCACTGTGAAAATATAATTATATAAATTACCCATTCATCCTAACGAATGAACTGTATACTGGCTCATCACTAAGAACTGTTAGTCTATACGATTGAATGAGTGAAAAGAGTTATTATCTTAAGGAAATAAAGGATTATGATCTATTTAACTATCAGTAATTACAATTATGTCACATAAAGCCTCGTTAATCATTCTTTGGGAGCGAGGATGATCCAAGTACAATTTAGCCACATCCATGACATCCAATGGCATAATAAGACTTGTCCTGAAGTTAGACCTCAAATCTACTAAACAGAAAGAGAGGCGTATGTGATACTGTCAAATATTTTATTCTACACAAGTCCCACATCTTTTATATCAGTGAGAATAAGGGTGTGCCCTCAATATAAAAATGAAGTACATAGCATTGTCAAACTTACGGAGCCGTGTGTTAAGCACAAAGCGAACTATTCTTTCGCCTTTTACTAAAGAATACCGTGTGCTTGTCACTTTAAGCGGCATACGCTAATTTTTGGAGGTGTCCTTCCTTTGAAGGGCCCCACAACTCAAGTATAAACTTTTATATGTTTTCACTGTTCTGATCCTAGTTCTTGGAGGTAAATTACGATAATGAACGGCTGAACTGTACATAATGTCTTTCTTTTACCCTTTCTTATGTTTTAACTCAGCCTTTTTAATTAGGTTTACGTTTCTTAAAAGTATTAAAATTCTGTGGCTGTAATTAAGAAAGGCTCTGGCCACTAAAGAATTCTAATGTGCATGAGTTGTGATTTTTATAAATTCGATAATAAATTTATATTTAATCACCCCGATTAATATTAAGTACCATGTTTGATTTTATATGAATCGTAATGATCGAATGAACAAATTAATTGATTTTGGATTACTCCTTCTCAGGTATTGTTCCGTGGTTAATCCATAAATAAAATGAAATGGATGTATTTTCTATTGGTCGCAAATGATAAACCACACAAGCAAACATAATTTCATAATAATAAATGATATAAATATCGTCTCGTGTTAGCAAAATTCTGGTTCTACTTTATTTTTATTTTTCGTGAATCTTATTAACAAGTGTTCTCGGCATAGTAATTTCTTGAACTTGATACATCTGAGGATAAAAATACGACATTGTATCTTTAGATAACATGACTCATATGGTCATTCTTAAGAAGTGATATATACTATCCTGAGGTAAATCCCACACTTTCCAATCAATATCTTTATAAGCACTCATTTCTTATATGATATTTGTTAGGTAGTTTGTTTTACGAACCGTATGCCCACAAAAAAACATTTCAATCTATGCTGGACAAGTCTTTGATTGCTGCTGCTATAAATACACTCGTATGAAAATGAGAAATATCATTATTGACTAATGAAATAACTTGAAAAGAATCTTAGTAACAAATAATGTTTTGCAAACCTATGTCCCATGCATGTTTGAGACCATGATAATTTACTTTAAGTTCCTCATGCATATTTTTAGGGATCTCACTAAGTTAGAGAAGTCATTGGTCCAAAGGCCCTTATCAAGCTCAAAAATATTTATCAAAATGCTGTATTATAACCAATCTTCATTAGCCATCACTAGAGCATTGCATATTATCCAAATAAGCTAAAGTGCATTCACATTTTCTTGTATTTCCATTTTTTTTATGTTAGTCATGAAGATCTAAAGGAAATAAATTCGTTGTTTGAGACATTTGCAGATGAAACCACATAACATAAGCTTTAGTACAATCTAAAATTACAGTATGTAGTGAGTAAGATACTGTTGCTAAGTCTCATGACATTACAAGGCAATGCACCTGGCCAAGTTTGCCAAACAAAAAATCGATTTTTTTGGGCACTGTTACTTTCCAAATCCAAGCCCAATCATGCATTTGATAGCCATCCATTTATTGATCCAGAAGCTACCCATACCTCGACTTAATCAGTTAGTGTCAATAATTTCCTTCTTCAATATTAATCTCATTACTAATAGCATTAAAAGAGACAAGCACCGAATAGAATCAAAAACCTGTTTTAAAACAATGTAAGGAAGAAAATAAATTAAATTTTTAAAAAACGTTTTAAAATCAATTTTCAGTGCTAAGTTTCTTTGTCTGCATCATATAAGAGTTTGTAAGTTGGGGTGGACTCAACCCATTTGAAGAATGCCAATACTGTTCAACACTAACTGCTCCAGTCTTCTCAGAACAAAGTGAAAATTAATATTACTTTTAGTCCCACATGGTTCAAACTAAGAAGCGGCAAGGTGGAGAAGCAATATAAAAAAGAAAGCCAGCAATAGAAAAATTCATACCTTTCTCGGCCTTTTGGCTAAGATCAAGTGTAGTATCTGTTCTTATCAGTTTAATATCTGATATGTGGGTCAATGGCCCACACGATATTAAATTACTTTTTTAAAGGGGAGAGTCCACCACAGTAGCTTGCTACTGGGCCTCTCACGTGTCGCTCAAGCGTTGCACTAAAGCTTGGGCCGGGCACACCCTCCAAAGCTTGAGTCTTGAAAATCTTGCTCTTTCAATAAGTTACTCATAATTTGTTAAATATGTAGTTCTGCAGTAATAACATGTCTAGAATCTGAGAATTGTTTATAATTCGTCGGGGTTTGGTCGTTTGTATTGAAACTAGCAAAATTTTCTGAACGAAGTAGTAAGGTTGTGTTGTCCATAGCCCAAAACTAGAATGGTATCGACTGAGGTGTGTACGAGTTAGTATTGTAGATTTAGTGACAGTCATATCTTATACAGTTTGGAATCAGACCTTGTTAGTGACTACCTTTCTTAAGTTGGGTGATTGTGGAAATCTATCTTCATTAACACATTGCTTGTTTGGTTTTAAATATGATACTAAGAAACAAGGAGCTGCATAAGTTAACATCTTCCTAACGAATGTACATGACAATAATGATATTAACTTTTTCACACATTCTCAAGTTATTTAGACTTGCAAACTACTTATAGTATAATCTTAGGAAAATTTCGTTGAAACTGGTGATTTCTTGTAATGAAAAAGTTATGACCCACACCAAACCATATTAGGCAATAACAAGAAGGATATGCACAAATTGGTGAGTGCTTGTTCCACAAAATAATCGATATATCATTCTTTACAAAATATAAATAATTTGCGACCTTAAAATTGACAAAAGATATGACACACTAAACACCAAAAACATCGATAAAGGACCGTTCACTATATGAGATTCTCATCTAGTGGAGTATTGGGAGGGTAGATGTACAAAGTTTTGTTGTTTCAGGTAGTTCAATCTGGGAGAAAAATAAATTAGACAAACTAAAGCAAGATTTCTTGACTTTTGCTATTATCTTAACCAAAGAAAATTTGATACCCTTGACAGTTATTTACATGCTTTTGGCATCCACTTTTGATGGAGGAAGAGTTCCAAAAACTTTATCCCACAGTGATGAAGTGATCCCAAAGCTTTTATTCTGGACCCGAAGGTGATGATTCAAGTGATACTTCTGCAGAACAATGGAAGGAAATATGATTTCACCTTGAGATTCCGGGGCACTTCAGTCTTTGGCTGACCGTGGTGCAAGTATTAGTGAGTGCAATCATACATCACATAACCCAACAAATAGACGAATCGAATCATAGTTTTATACATGCTATTATATGATTTAAAAAAGACCTTGCTCTAAATAGTTTGACTAAAAAAAACTAGAGAAAGTTCATTGCATTGATTATGATTGTTACATCTTAGCAAGCTAACCTAGTGAGGCAAGGCTTGGTTGTTCTAATTGCAGTTAAAGGTATACCTATTACCTCCAAAACTTCATTCGCCTATTTAGACTTTAATCGAATCATAGTTTTATACATGCTATTATATGATTTTACTTTTTAATAGAGAGAGTTTGATATTGAATTAGTCATATTTGTTTTTTTAAGTAGAATTCAAGTTAAAGGATTTTGTATGGAGAAAATTATCATTAGGAGAGCAATGCTGAGACTCAAATTCTCAAACAACATTTCCTCATGAACTTCTCAGAGTAAAGGTGGACCTAATGAAATAGGTTCCCCAATTCCATTCTCTATTAGGGTTTAGGGTTTAGGCCCGACCCAAAGCCAGTTTTGAAGGAGAGACCTAGGGCCCATGAACTTTTCAGGGCAATTATTTGCAATAAATCCTATTTTGCATAACATGTAGCCTAAATATCCTTAAATTTAAACATAGATAGAAGTATTTAATATTAATGTATTGTTAGTGTGAAGATTATACACTTTTAATATATTATTTACCATTTATATATATATTTTTTGAAAAAGTCAATGACAATTAAACATAAATAATGGATAATACAAATGTATAAAACTCAAACATTATCAAGTTATATATTTATTGTAAATAGAAATTAATGTTTTTATTCATATTTATTGTTGAGTTAAATATCTATGTATTATCGATGCAAATTTTTATACTGTTAGTGTATTATCTATTATTGTATTATTTTTGTTTTAGAGTCAATAATTAACACATGAATGGTGAATGATTTGCTGATACCGTAAAAAACACTATCAATATTCATATATTAAATCATTTATTGTTAACTTTTACATAATTATAAGTTGGGACAGAAAATGTAAATAGGCCTGGATCCAAAGTATAGCATCATTAGCCACTCTATTCTCGATTTGATGTAAAAGAATTTATGAAATTTTAGAGTGCGGTTGCTTTGGTTATTTTCAATGGTTATTTTTATACTATATTTTAGAAAAAAGAGCTTCATTTTTAGAAATTTTGAAAATAAAAAAATGTCATTTCCAATATTCTCAATAATGAAGAAATGACATTTTATTGAAAATTTTAATTTATTTTACTCCAATCGGTTTAATATCTTTTGATATTTTAATTCTTCCATTTTACTCCAATTTTTTTGATATTTTTGAAACATGTGTATTTATATTTTAGTTTCTGCTTCTACCCTTATTTACTACTCATCTTTTCACCATATTTTGTGTCTTTTTTAATCTAGTTTTCAATGTGCATTAAATTTGACTATTTAATTAAATTGTATCAAATTTTTGTACCATTTAATATTTTCTTAAATTATGTGTATAACCTTAAATATCAAAATATGCTGAATGTGAGAGTAAATTTTTAAGCTACTCTATTCACTAATCAAGAAAACCTCAAACTCAATCGATGATTGTATCCATCATCCAGACCACTACACAATTCATAATACAGTTATTTTTTATCTCTCAACATAATAATATTTACCCCTCATATGGTATTGGTGAAATAATTTGACAATGAGCATGAATATTTGATTTTGGGATGAAAATTGACATCTCTTGAAGTTATTATAACCTTAATTAAATAACAAAAACTTAAATGTTAGTATTTTATTTTAACTTCAATTTTTTTTGGAGAATATACTTACAAGCTCATTATGACTTTCCTGTGTCTTTTTTATATCTAACGACCAACTCCAACAATTAAATTTTTTCAATAGATTAATAACATAAAATTTGTTGAAATCATTGACTTAACTTATTTAATGATTAAAGTTTAAAATTGAATTAATTGCAAATATGTCATGAATTGTGAAGGTTAGAGTGGTGATTTTGAAAATGATAATATCAAACATGTTTAAGAAATGAAAACATAAAAATGAAAATTGTTTTTTAAAAATGAAAATAGGAAATAGAAAATATTTTTTGAAACCAAACAACCCTTACCCTTAGTTGTTCATATAACACCTCTATTTCATTAAATCTTGTTTTAACGATTAAAATATAACAATTGTTAGTTTTCTTCTAATATTTATATAGTTTTGTATCGAAATAAAATAAAATAAAAGTTTATTTGATTTGTTGTAAATTTTTTTGTAAACTTTTAGTTATTTATATAACACTACTCTTGAAATAAATCTAGTATAGTGTAGACACACAAGTGAAGAAAATTAGAGGACCCATAAAGTGTAACAAAAAGGATTAGTAGAGTAGCATAAGAACAAAGGAAGCCAAAGAAAAAACAAATAATGTACTCACTATCATTAGTATCTATAGATTTACATTTTCAAAGAAGAAAACATCAAATTGTATTCCCCAACACAAGGTTGGAGTTGCTATCAAGAGGATGAGCTTTCAATATTTTGGAACTAACATGAAACTTTTACCAATAATCTAGAAAGACAAAATAAATAAAGGAAATTTTGTTCCACCAAACACTACCTTAATGCCCCATCAAGACTTTGGAACAGAACATTTGATTATAGGCACATTCTTTGATCTCCATAGAATTTTAACAAACTTTAGAATAACACACCATGTGATTGTAAGTACTAGTGCTTGGAAACGACCCATAACAAGACCCATAAGTGCTATTATCAAAAGTGATTTTTGAGAATAAGTGATTCCACAATTAACCTCATCACCATTATCTCTTACACACTCTAATTTAGTTCCAATTAACAATGATGAATTTTCTTCTTCTTCTTCTTCTATCTCAAAACTATCTAGCTTATGTTCATCAATAACACTTGAAACTTCACTAATTGATTCAACTTCAAATTCCTCTTTAGTTATCTTTTCCACTTCTTTCTCTTTCTTAGATCTAAGAAACTTCTTACCCAAAAGTTTCTTCACTATCTTTGACTTAAACCTACCACTTCTGCTACTACCTTTACTTTTGCATTCAGAAATTCCACATGATTCAATAACCTTATTTGAAGATTCATTCTCATCAACAAAAAAACCCTCTTCACAAAAAATCCCAACTTCACTCTTACTTTCCACAACTTCAATTTCATCAATAGATCCCAATTCAACACTTCCCACTTCAGAATTTCCCTTCTCAAACTTCAATTCAAGAACCTTCTGGAACCAACAAACGCAATCAGAAACAGAAACAGAAACATAATCAGAAACCCTTTTGGATAAAGATTCAATTTTTGCATTGGAAAAAGGTGAAACGACACGTTCCCCTGCGTATTCAAAAAACACAAGCGCAAACGCCGACACGGTGAACGCAACCGTTAACCTCTCCACACTCGCGACCAAAACCAAAACGACAACCATCTTGACCAAAACGGCAACACCGATATTTAAACCCGACCCAAATTCACATTCTCCAACCTTACCCGAAATTCCATCCTCATCACCGTTAACTATAACAGTCTGATTCATATGATGATGAGGAGTGGTGGCCGGAGACGGCGGAGGAGGTGGTGGCGGTGGTGGAGGTGAATCAGTGAATTCATGGTGAGGTTGAACCGGTTTATTGGACTTAGTTTTCCTGAACCGGGTACGGTTTTTGACGAATAAATCAATGAGGGAAGTGGGAAAACCGGTTTCAACGACAAGGGAAACGCGGCGTTTTGGAGAATGGAGATCGGCAACAATTTGGGAAAATGTAGTGACTTTGTTTTTCTTCCATGGAAACGGCATCGTCGTTTTGGTGAGTGTGGGTGGAAGAAAGAGATAGAAAGTTAGGAGTGGAAGATGGGTTTATATTACAATTCAAAAAGGGTCAAGAGGAATGTCTCTATCCATTTCGTACAAGGGTTATCTTCTCATGTCAGTGAAATCACGACATGTGTCATATTTTCATTTTCTATAAAAAAAAAGTTAAAATAAACAAGTCACATTTTTACTGACCAGAAGAGATAAGTTATCACCTGGAAATATATTACTCTCTTGGTATAATTAATAGTTTTTTGTTTATTTTTTATTTGGTAAATGGCTAGGTAAATATTTTTACAATTTTTAAATTACACTATTACCTATTAATAATGTGTTTGATTTTGAAGTTTTTAATTTGGAAGGAGAAATATAAAGCAAACCTCACATTATTAACTAAAAATTGTGAATAAGATATTAGTCTAGTGATAAACAATTTCATGTGATTCCTAGAAATACTAAAATGTCAAAGTTCATCTTATATAAGTGACATTTCTTAAGAGGAATAATCACAAATCCGGTAATAGATTAGTTCTTTACCTAAAAATGAGATATATATAGATAATACAAGAATAGTCTACTACTATTTAAGGTTTGTTTGACTTGAGCTTTATAGGAGAAAATAGATAGATATAAAGGTTAAGAACTATGAACCATTCTTTTAATAGTTTTGAAGTATTTCCTTTATATTTTTTTAGAGATTGACTCATCTTTAATATGATGAGAGATATAAAAGTAGATGTTTTTTATTTAAAAAATATCTAGACCCCTAAATTATTTGGTGTAATAATCTATCAAAATTTGAGACTAATATTAACTCTCTAATACAGAAAAGAATATTAAGTTCATTTGGCCGTTCAAAACCAAAACCTAACTCACAAAAATGCACCTAATAAAAAAAGAGTGTAAAATGTGAGCACTGACAATATAAAGATTTATATACAATTAGTGTATTATCCACCATTCATTTGCATTACTTTTATTTAAAAGTCAATAATGATTAAAAATCAATGGTGGATGATGCAATCACAATATAAAAAATCTTTACACCGTCAATATATATATATATTTTTTCCGCATGTACTTCTATTTAGTACCAGCCGTAGGAGATAAGAGTGGATTTAAGATTAAAAGATATCATTAATTGTATTTAATATACACGTGGTAATTTCTATTTTTGGTGAAAACACGTTATTATATACAAATAAGTTGTTTTTTTAAGTTGCTGTCAATTTATCACCCATTTTCTTTATTTGAAACAAACGTCTTCTTCGGGCTATGATTTCAATTTTCAAAGTCAATACATACATATCATTGATAAATGATTTTTTCCACTAAAATAAAAAATCGTTGAGATATTTTCTTTTTTATCATACTAATTTAATCTATTAATCATGTCGGTATTATAGTCATGATTTTGTCTTCAATTGCAAGCAAAACAATGACTCTTTAATATTTTGTCGAAGCCCGAAGGGAAAATAATAAAAAGTTTTCACTCGGAAATTGTATATTTATTATTTCTAGAAGTACTATATATTAGTTGTTTTGGTATGAGAAATGAAAATTTCTCAACGAGCTTATGTAGTTGGCATTGGCCTAAAATTCAATATTTATGAATTTGGGGTAACTTCACTAGGTTGATTACTTCATGTCTTTTGATATTAAGGTTCTAGCACCTCTTATATATGGAAAAAGAAAACTACTATACTTATATTAAAAGATTTTGTCTTAAAATGTTACATACTCAAAAGATTAAAAACGTTATTTTTTAAACCTTCAAAACATGTTTAAAGTTTAAAAAATAATTCTAATCAATAATACAATTATATTAAAATATTTTTCACCGCAAAACTGTTAGAAATTAAGTTAAGGGTTATGATAAAAACCAATGGAACAAAACATCAAAATGGTGGTAGAGTAATTTAACCTTTTTAAGTAAGGTAGTAACAATTGAAGAATAGTTCAATATGAGTGAGAAATGAACTATAATTTTATTGACAATTTTAATATATATATACATAGAAAGAAGATACATGTTAATTGTTATTATTAATTAAACTATTTAATTTATTTATATTTGTATTAGTATTGTATCTTCACAATTGTCATTGCAATTATTCAGCAACCTGATAATGACTAGTTTTATTGCTTTATGAGATCCACCAGATCCATTAGTCCTACACGTATACGTTTCTCTATCTTTGCATATACTATATGGGTTCATCACTATCTTCCATTCTTATTGGTTCCACTAGAAAAAATGAGATATTACTATTGTTAAATGTTAACTTAGCAACAAAAAAAGAGAACAAGAAAAGATGCCATATAAACAACACAAATATAGCAAAATGGAAATGCCACTTGTAATACTCATGATAAATAATTAATGCATGTATCTTCATTTTGCAATATATATTTACTGTTATATTTATACATACTTAATATATCATTCATCATTTATTTATATTATTTGTTTTTAAAAATCAATAATAATTAAATAGTAGATAATACAATGAAAATGTATAAACTCATATATTGTCAAATGCATATATTTTTATTTATTTCTTTAATCTCCTTGTAGATACATATCTTTCTTTAATCTCCTTGTAGATAGATGTGAGTGATAGTGATTGACTCCATAATTCTTCCCACTACATAATGAACACAAGGTGTTGTCTTAATAATTGAATCTAACTAGATAATTGTTTAATGGGACCCATTACACTGTATATCAAATTACATATATGATGGACAAATATGCATGCTTTACAAGAAAGAACCATAAATAAAAAAGTTTGGCTTTTGGGGGCCATAAAGTGGGATATGATTAGACCCAAAGAGAAAAGAAAGGAAAAAAAAAGTTAATCCTTAAGGTTGAAAAATCTAAGCTATTATATGGCTTGGTTTGTGAGTGAGAGTGGGGTAGGTGGTGTTGCTTTGAACAAATGAATTTTTTTAAGAGACAAATAAAACAGTAATAATTTGTACTATGCTTTTTTGGACCTTATAAAAGAAGTGTATATGGGAAGTAAGAATTATTGGGGAACATGTGAATGAGAAGCACGTGGAATCATATGGTTCTTGACTGAATATGGTATCGTGCTAAGAGAAAGTGATACCTTGTCTATTGTATACTTATTACTTTCATCACCTTATGTTCTCTTTGATAACATTCCTCTCAAACTCTATTACCAATAGATACTCTTTGAGTATCAAAACACATATTTATTAAGTTTATGGTTAATTTTTTTCTTTATCGATTATAGATGAGTTTCATAGAATTAAATTTAAAAACTAGAACCACTATAGCTGCCACAATTAATTTCTTTTTTCCTTACGTAATTGTATCTAAGGTTATACACTTAAATTAAGAAATGATTAAATATTGTAACTGATTTTTATATTTTGGTTAAACATCTCATTTACTTTTTATCTAATTCTAATAGTTAAGATAGAGAAATAAGATGGGTAAGTGTGAATATAATAAATAAGGACATATTTGAAAATATGTGTAATAAAAGGAGAATTCTATGGCTTCAATTATTTAAAAGGGAGGAATACTATGTTTCAAGTCTATTCATATTCAACTTTGTTTCCCCGGCCTCCAATGAGTAGATGTTTAATCGAGGGTTATTTTTAAGTTTTAACACATTTTCTTAATGTATGTTTAGGAATGTAATATAAATACCTTTTCATAATTTTACATCATTATTTTTTAATACTTTTCAAACCTTTTACCAAATATAGAAGTAATATTCGACATACTATTAAAACAATATATGTCACACTATCACTATTAAGTAATTACCTATTCCACTATTTTAGGTAAAGATTCATGCAAATTAAGGAATGTGACAAAATAATTAAATTTGCCAATAATTTATGGAGTTTATAAAAAACGTTGTCATTAATAAACTAAATTATTTTCTCTTTCTACCTAACTTTTTTGATTAAATAAAGGCTTTTTTAACAAAATCATTTATTTCATAGAACTTTGAAAAATGTCTTACAAATAATATCAAAACAAAAACTCTTATAGTATTATAAAACTAACCAAATATCTTGTATGTTCTTAATTAACAACAAAAGAATTGACAATATAAGGGATACATGATTATAATTATGAGATATAACAAATGTTATCCCAATTTCGTAAATTAAGGAATGTATCAAAATAATTAAATTTGTCAATAAGTTTACAAAATGTTATTTATTAATAAACTATTGTTTTTTCTTCCTTCTCAACTTTTTTGAGTAAATAAAGGTATTTTTTAACAAAATCATATTTACAAGAAACTTTGAGAAATGTCTTATCAATATTATCAAAACAAAAAGTTCTAAAGGGTCTTATAAAAAGTTCCAAAGGGTCTTATAAAAAGGAACCAGATACATTAGACTTTTTAAATAATAGCAAAAAAACTGGACAATAAGGGACACGTGATTATAATTATGAGATAAATAAATGTTATCCCAATTTTGCAATATCTGCAATAACAACATTATCCCTAATACACTCCTTCAATACATTTATAAGTGTTGTTTTTCAGAATAAAAATGTTTTTACTTAATTGTTATTCTTAATGTTTAAGACTATATTGTTACTTATGTATCAATTATATATTTACTCTTATTATTGTGGGACAAAATTATAGTGGGGTAAAGCTAAGATATGAATTGAGAAGAGTATAAAGGAAGAAAAAAATTTGTTAAAACATTTTGAGATTTACTTTAGAAATAATGTAATGAACTAATGATTACAGGTTAACACTAAATTTTACCGAAAATCATATTTTCAATCCAATGAAAAATTAAATTCTACCCGTATTGAAATAACCTGTGAAAGTAATTAATTATGTTATGTTAGGTGATATCCCCTCAAATGGAAGACACATTTTGGTCTTTGAGAACAAGTAATCGTATAACATCAACTTAATTAATTGAGACAATAATCTTTATTCCTTACATAATTTATAATAAAAAAGCAATTGTTGTTCCTAGTTCCAAAGAGAATAATTGTATCAAAAGAAGCTAGTGAACTAGTATCCATAGATATTGTATCATCAACTTCAGACAATAATTAATATTTCTTCCTTACCTAATTTATTACCTATCTTTCTTTGAAATTTCAAGGAAAGTGCTTATGTTGTTAACTAGTGTGTAGATGGGTTCATGATTTGGCTTCCATGACTTGGGTCTTTGACTGGACTGGAATTTGATTGTTTTTAATGGAAAAGACCAAATTCTATTGAAGTTTTGTATCTTATCAAAATTTGTTCTTTTCATTGGTTTACTAACTTGTGTGATTCCATTTCTTTTTTAGATTGGTGTATGAGTTTATTAGATTATGTTATGTTTATGATGTAAGAAAGATCTTCTTCACTCTTATGAAAGGGTTTTTTTAGTCTATCTAATAAAATCGAGATTTGTATACATTTTATCAATAATTGATGATTAATGTATATACTTTTTTTGGTTAAGTTGACTAGTCTCCTAAAAACATTATTTAATGAAGGAAATAGATTCACTTAGTCAAAAAGTGAGTTTAAAAAAACTTACTTACATCTTAGTTATTGATTTTAGGATAATTCAATTGTTTAGATATACTTACTAATTCAAATTATTAAATTTCTCTATAATTGATGGTGAAAATATAAAGTAAATTTTCTAAACTTAAGAATAAGTGATTCTCCTCTATGTAAAGAATATAAAATAAGAAAATTAGCATTAGAAAGCTAAGTCACTTCTTGAAGCATGAAAACAACAACTTTTAAAATAAAATTTTCATTTTCATTCCTTAAACAATACCCGTAACACTTTCCAACATTCCCCTAACTCTTATTTTTTATAGAAAAATATATACAATTTATACACTTTGGAGTATTTTAAAAGACACTCACTTTAACTTTGCTAATATACTTAACTAAAACAAACACATCATAAGTAAAGTAGTGACCAAAACATTTATCTAATAAGAATTAACAATTTATATTTATACAAGAAGCTATCCTTTTGGGACAAGCTGCCATGTGAATTAGGTGGTCCTCAAAGTAACAATATGCTCCTCAAATTGGGAGGAAAGATAGACAATATATAAATAATAGAAGACCTATGTCCCACTTATAAGGTACCCTATGGTACTATTAATTATTGCATGCCGAGACCACATTTGAACTAGTAACATTTTTAATTCATCTAAAGATTTGTCACCAAAACATGAATCAATGAATCAAGTTTCCATTAGATCATTACCAACCCCACCAATTAATGAAACTTCTCAATAATTATTGTTATTCCTAACAAAATGCCATCTTGGGCCTAAGCATTTGAATGCTGCTACAAAATGAACAAAATTGAAAGCAATTATTTATTTACATATTTCTTAAAACTTTGTAGAATTGGTATGCCTTTATATCTGCTTTAAGATCTTGGCCAAGTTAAAATATTTCAAACCTTAAAACTCATACAACCCGTTTTTTATTATATGCAGAGAATTGCTTTTGTCCCCATCAAAAGTGGAAAAACATTCGATTAATTTAAAGTAGGACATACAGATATACAATAATGTTTTGTGAGGGACACCATTTTATTGCCCTTTTATTTTTGTGGTATGTTTTTTAGATGCGAGTAAATATAAAAGAAAAAAATACGAGAGAAATAAAAATAATTGTACTTGTCATGATAGAAAAATTTGAACTTATGTTATTCAGATAATGAAGCTTTACAATATAAAGGCGTACGGATGCTTTTCTAATAACTTTTCTTGGTTACCAATAGGGTGGGATAGTATAACCTTCGGACCGGAGATACATTCTACTTTCGATTAAATATAATATATATATTTTTCAGATAAATTATTCTCAATAATTTACTTATTATTATGTATGTAATTTGACATATGTAATATATATGTGTATATATTATTAACAATGGATATATGATAAAAAATAGTGAATCAATGATACTTTTTGACAAAAAAGATGTTATTATTCTATATATATTAAATAGAAACACATACAAATTAAACATGATAATAAGTGAGTATAAGACGGATGAGGCATATCATGTTTATCTTCTACCCGATTCTAAATCCATATTTGAGCTTAGTCATGATCGGGCCAAATCAGTGTGAACATTTTAGAGTTACTCATCTCATTTCAAATTACTAATTTAATCTTCAACAATTTCAACTTGGAATCACGTTAGTCCTTCCATTTATGCTGTCAGTTAACGGTCTAGTCTACGTCTGTCATTAACTGTTGATATGTCACACATCTTCTATCCACACTGGCAAGTTCGATGGCACACGTAGACTAGATAGTTAATGTTAATTGACAAATGAAAGGACTAACGTAGTTTTCTATTGAAATTGTGACTAAATTGATAATTTAAAATTATTATAATTTAATTTAGTAAGGTAAAATAAATATGAGAAACTGTTCATGAGTAATTACTCACCATTTTAACACCTTTATCTTAATCACTAATGAGTGGAGAATTTCGCTTTTATAGAAAGCCGAAAGTAACAAGCAATACATTTGTGCTTTGAATTTTGTAGGAAGAGAAAAAGAGAGAAAGATGTATGAATCATAATGAAAGTATTTTTTATACTATCAGTATATTATTGACATTTAAATAAATTAATATAAATAAATTGTATATAACGTATTGACTGATATAAATCTTTATACTATTAGTGTATAGTGATTAATCTTTGTAGTAATATTAAGAGTTTCTCCTCAATCTACTTTAAATAATGTTTTGCTTATTAGTTTCAGCTTTGAATGAGCATGACAAAAATAATATATAAATGAAAGATGTCACACATGTGTTCCATATAGGAACTTGAGCAACGTATAAGGAAGGCAAGTGTAAACAAAAATTAGGACTCGTGTCATTGTCACCCTCATTCCCATTTTAACTCTTTCACATTTGTTTTCTTTCTAAAACTTATAGTTGCATTCCAATGCTCCTCTAAATTCCTAAAGTAAACCATATTAAATCTTGAGTATAATATATATGCATCGTGAGTATAAAAATTTATACATATTAATTATATTATCTATTATTTTTTTTTTGAAAAATCAATAATAATTAAATATGAATGATGAATAATAACAATATAACATTTTTTTAATTTTAGTATTGTACCTTGATATTTTAATAAGTATTGTCATAATTGCTTTTCATTCTCTTTATGAAAGATCACATATTTATATTCCAAATATTTAGTACATTATATACTTTTTAAAATTATCTTTTTAAAGAGTCAATGATAATTAATTATGAATGATAAATGATATATCAATAATGTAAACTCATATCATTATTTCATTTTTCTATAAAGTTTGGGGTTCATAAGCCCAAATTCATTAAGTCTTTGGCATTTTGTAGAAGAAAATTGATATATCCTTATATTATATTATCCTACTAATCTTCATACATATAAGAATGTGGATGGCAAAAATATCCAATCCATGTATACCGGTTAAAATACTCATAATAAGTGTCTGCATTATTAGCTTAGGGGTAGAAAAGTGTATTATAATAGTTACCCTATACTCGTATATATTTTAATTAAATATTTTATATTTTATTATTATTATTTTAACATTATATTTTATGTATTTTAATATTATTTCATAATCAAATTTAGTGATTGGATTATAATCATAAAATTATCATATTACTCAAGAAATAACTTTTTTTATAAATTAATTATTATAAAATATATAAATATATAATTAAAACCGAAAATTCGTTGGGCACATGCGAATACCTGCTATCCGCACGGGTATCCTTAAATTGTGTGGGTATGAGTACGAGTATGCACTACCCATGTCCACCCCGCCTTATTGTCATCCATACACAAGAAAGTAACATATGTTACAAGATGATACTTTATTTATTAATGATTGATTTACAAGTGACACATGTCACTTTCTTGCGGATACGATGATTATTAATAAAATGATATAGTAAGGAGATGACATATTTTGTTCCAAGACGTGTGTCATTCCATGTGTTAGCACTTGTAATTGATTAGAAAAACACTTAATTATTAAATTTTTAACTTAAATATATTTTTTAACCAATAAATGTCACATATAAATAATTAAAATTTGGGAGAGAAAATGTACTCCCTAACCAACCCCACAACTTAAAGACATGGATGAGGTCCATTATAAATTTCAACAAGGTCGATAAAGGAAAGTAACACTTAACTTGAACATAAACTTGACCTCTCAATCCCAATCTAACATGAACATCAACTTAACTTCACACATTATAAGACTTGGACATCACCAATTATTCATAAATTTCAACACTTAGGAAATTGCACAAAACTCTCTCATTAGCCATCTTCGAGTTACGCACGGAATGTTGAGCTTTTGATCAGTCTTCCTCATATATTTTCATACAAAGTTCTTTCACATATCTTCATACAAAACTTATAAATAAATAAATCATTAATAAATAAATCATTGGGATATTCGATATTATGAAATTATAAAATTTATATATAGTAAATATATCATTCATTCAAACTAATAATTGAAAATGAATAATAAGCGATATAGTAATAATATAAAAAAATTAATACATACATAAATTTAACTATTCAATTTGCTATTTCCCCAATCCCATAAACTCTTTTAATGACATAATACGGTGCAATAAGTATGCAAGAATTCTTATAGTTTGCAATGGCCGAAGGAGGTGGGAAAATATAATGGCCTGGGAATTCTCACAACAGTTTTACTACCCACCCTTCTTTTCCATCATGCTTTTCTTAATCTCAAATATAACTACTCAATAAATAGGATTTGGTCTAATAATATAAAGTTTTATTAAAATATCAAATTTGTTAGAATCTTGTTGAGAGACATAACTAACACTTCAAAAAACGATTAATTTCTTATCCATATAGTGAAAAGATGCCCTTACTACTACAAAAAAGTTATTGTTATACTTTATACTAATTTGTAGAGTATAAATAATTAAATATGAATGATGAATAATATAATTATAATATATAAAACTCATACACGATAAGTATGTTAATATTTTACACTGATTTGTAAATGAAGAAGTGATGGAGGAAAAGCCGAAAAAGAAAGACGAACCGGGTTAGACCGAATGCTGGATTGGATAGCGAGAATCTGAATCGGTTGGTTCAATTCAATACAACAAGTCCACAACAATGTTACAACTCAGCACCAAGTCACCATTCAAAAATAAAAAAACGTTCTTATTTATCTTCCCAAAGTACCCTCATAGACCATCCTATAATTACACAAATACCCACACCCGTTAAATCCTCTCTGCCATTCACTCACTCACCCTTCATTTCAATTTAAGATCCTATTCCGTTCAATTCTTTCTTCCCATTTTCCCTCTCATTCATTTTCTTTCCCTTCTTTTTCCCTCTCTCTCAGATCCCTAATTTTCCCTCCAAATTCTCCCCACAAAATGAGAGAAATCCTTCACATTCAAGGTGGCCAGTGCGGCAACCAGATCGGCGCAAAATTCTGGGAAGTGATATGCGACGAGCACGGAATCGATCACACGGGAAAATACAGCGGCGACGCCGAACTCCAATTGGAGCGTATTAACGTCTATTACAATGAGGCTAGTGGTGGAAGGTACGTTCCACGCGCTGTTCTCATGGATCTTGAGCCTGGTACTATGGATTCTTTAAGATCCGGTCCGTTCGGGCAGATATTCCGGCCAGATAACTTCGTTTTCGGGCAGTCCGGTGCCGGAAATAATTGGGCGAAGGGACATTACACTGAAGGCGCGGAGCTTATTGATTCTGTTCTTGATGTTGTTAGGAAGGAGGCTGAGAATTGCGATTGCTTGCAGGGTAAATTATAATTCAACACTTTCGCTTTTAGGGTTTTCATTTGGTTTGTTGTTTTTGTTTGAACTATAATTTTGTTGTTCTTTCACTTTTTTATAATTTGATGTGGTTGTTTAATACTGATTGTTTTCCACTTGTTACATGATATTTCATTTGAAATGCTATAAATAGATGAGTAAATGATCGAAGTAGTTTCTAATAATGGAAATTACTCCCGAGGTTTCCTTCAAATTGTTTGAGAAAACAGAACACATTGCATTTCTATGTGCTTTTTTAAGAGGGTGAGCCTCCATGCAACATTGATGATGCTGCTTAGTGACTATGACGCCGCAGGTTCAAATCCCGTAAACAACCTCAGCGTGCGGTGATAATACCTCAATAGGTGGGAGCCTCGTGCAATGGCTCATTGTGCATGTCCTTTTTCATGAGGGCTATGAATTAGTTGTCGTGTTGTATTATATCGTTCATTTCTCATCTGTCTTTTGTTTACCAGAACTTATGTTTACCAGGGATGTAGAAGCTCAATTTTGTATTTTAATATACTTTTTAAATAGCTCTAGTCCTTTTGAATCTTTGTGCATGTTCCTATCTTGAATGATTTATTTGATAAGCTGCTTACTTTGTTATTCACATCTTTGAAATTTTGGACACTACTCTGCATTGCATGATATGTAGGGAAACAGAGTATAATATGTTTTCTAGCGCTTGATACAAGTGTTTTTGTTTATTTGGGTGGTTATGTGGTTGCTGTTATCATTTAATCTTAGGAATATGTGGATTTGTACATGTTGTACACACATTTATCTGGATTTGTGCATTGTACTTGTAGTTTTCTACAATATCAATCATATGGTTATTGGCCTTACAATTTCGATTTATTACAATTCTGTCAAGATCTTCAAACTGTAGTGGAATGTTATTGCTAACTGGTTGGTATTTGTTTTAAACTAAAATATATGACAGGGTTTCAAGTCTGCCACTCTTTAGGGGGCGGTACTGGCTCGGGCATGGGGACACTTCTCATTTCAAAGATTCGGGAAGAGTACCCAGATCGGATGATGTTGACATTTTCTGTCTTTCCTTCCCCCAAGGTATCTGACACAGTTGTAGAGCCATACAATGCCACACTTTCTGTTCACCAGCTTGTTGAAAATGCTGATGAATGCATGGTCTTGGACAATGAGGCTCTCTATGACATCTGCTTCCGTACTTTGAAGCTTGCTACACCAACATGTAAGTTTCCGACTTCTCTTTCGAATTTTGGTGCAGTTAGTGTGCAACTTTATACTACCACTGGTATTATTTTCTTACTATTTTTGTTGTTGTTATTACTATTGTTGGTTATTCTGCTGTGGTTGTTTGCTAAAGATAATCAGTTAATGTTAAGAATGATTAATATAATTATCTGGTTTACCTTTCATTTCAGAATTTACCTTAGAATTAGATGTCATTAAAGTGGGGGACCGTGATTCAAGTGGGTTTATTTTAGTTTAGTTCTTGTGCCACACTCATAGCTTCTGGTGGTTATTCTTGTTGAACTTCTGCCATCATTTGGTTTTCAGTTGCTTTCTCTTAAGTCTAAATGGGTTATATTATACTTTATTCTTGTTTTAAATGGAAGTTGAATTTTTAATTTTTTCCCTTGTTATTTATAGTTGGCGACCTTAACCACCTCATTTCCGCTACCATGAGTGGAGTTACTTGCTGTCTACGTTTCCCTGGGCAACTGAACTCTGATCTCCGAAAGCTTGCTGTCAATCTTATTCCATTCCCACGTCTCCATTTCTTTATGGTTGGATTTGCACCGTTAACATCAAGAGGATCCCAGCAGTATCGAGCTCTGACTGTGCCTGAATTGACTCAGCAGATGTGGGATGCAAAGAACATGATGTGTGCAGCTGATCCACGCCATGGTCGTTATTTGACCGCTTCAGCAATGTTCCGTGGTAAGATGAGCACCAAGGAGGTAGATGAGCAGATGATCAATGTGCAAAACAAGAACTCTTCATACTTCGTGGAGTGGATACCTAACAATGTCAAGTCCAGCGTGTGCGATATCCCACCTAAGGGTCTTAAGATGGCATCCACTTTCATTGGTAATTCAACTTCAATTCAGGAAATGTTCAGGAGAGTCAGTGAACAGTTCACAGCTATGTTCAGGCGCAAGGCTTTCTTGCACTGGTACACAGGCGAGGGAATGGATGAAATGGAATTCACGGAGGCTGAGAGTAACATGAATGATCTGGTGGCTGAGTACCAGCAATATCAGGATGCTACTGCCGATGAGGAAGAGTATGAAGACGAAGAAGAGGAGGCGGCTTAAGGCATGTCTGTGATTTGTCAAGATTGTTTCAAATATCAATATAGTTGGATTTGAGCAAATGGTAAATATTTAAATTGTGGAGCAATCAAATTAGATTGACTCATTGATGCTAAATGTTTATGTATGATTGTTCTAATTGTATAAAACTGGTTTTTGTTGACTACGCTGCTGTTCTTGAGATCAAATCTGTTTCTAATAGTTAAGATAAGATCTCGTTTTTTACTTTCTGGCTTTTACCTATATTTTCTTCTTTCGATATGTTGATTATATAGTTTAATTCCCTTTGAATTATACAGTAATATTTATTTTGTTCAGTTTTCTTTCATTTCATTTTTTTGCAAGTACTATCGTTATGATATCGAAGTTCATCCACACCATCCTGGTTGGGCAAAGCTTGGGTAGACTAATATATCATAATTTGAAAATATAATATGACTCTTTATTTTGTTTTTTAAAGAAGAGAAGTAATAAGTATAATATGAACCTGGCAGAGTTTGGTTTAATTTACTGACTAACTAAACCAACTTTAATTTGTTGAAGTACTTTGCACACTTATAAGGTTATTATTGCTTAATAATACGAGTTCAAATATTGAAGATAACCTCTTTCTTTGCTAGTTAAGGATGCCTTTTTTTTGGGTGTAAAGGGACTTTAGTAACAACTCAGCTATATTGGTGATAAGGCAGAAATGCTTGTACAATTAATGAATAATAGGATGGGAATAAAAAGTTACTTTTTTTACACATCAATTCTCACATAATATAAAAGAAACTCTTCTTATATTGTATGTTCCTTCATGAAATATAAATAATCATGAATACATATTCAAATGCCATTACACCATAGGTATTATTTGGTGATATGGTAATTTATTTTCAGAAATTAAAAAAAAATCATCATCACATAATTGATCATGCACTGCACTTATCTCTTGCACACAACTCCTTGTCCACCAATTCCACTGCCACAATTCATGCTAGGCATCTCCATTGCAACTTCATCACTTTCTTCATTTTTACCAACAAACCGAGCAACAGAACAATCTGTGCTGAACAAGCTTGTAGTTTGAAACTCTTTTTCACCTCCCATTATAGGCATATTTGCTCCAATATTCACCCGGCTCACATAACTAGGCTTATATGTTTGTCCCAACACACCACTCACTTGGTTTGTTAAAGATAAGAACTTGAAACCAAGATCAAGGTGAGCAAAGCAATCATCTTTTGTAATGCCATAGTTGTGTACCCTAGACTCTTCTTCTGTTATAGGGACAACCTTAGCAGTTATCCTTAACTTCTCTTCAACTTCAATTATCACATTGTTCGTGTTGGAAACCCTAGCAATGTGTACAACAGGGAAACTTGGGGAGTTCCATGTGGCACCTTCTGATTCTAGAAGGTTTATAGGTTCACCATCAAAGGAGAGGGCAAGTTGGTCTATTGAGTCTTCCCACATGGATGTTTTGTGGGCCCCAATGAAGATTTGGTGATTGTCAAATAGAATAGCAATGGATTGGACCCAAGTGAAGTCTCTCTTCATGTTGTGGTTTCTTCTGCCTATGAAGTGAGCATTAATGTGAAGGTTGGGATCTGATACAAGACAGAAGTTGCTGTCTTTCTTGCCATGGAAGTAAAAAGTGATCCCATCACCTCCAATGAAACGAGGGTCTTGGCATACAGTTCCTGGTTTGTCACAACCTGCAAATTCATATGCACATTAATTCAAGTTAAGTGCCTCTACCTGTATATATTTGATTCATTAATGCTTTATGAATAAGATTGTAGAACCAAGTATTACCATCTTCTTTTCAAAAGAGAATTTGATTGTTCATTATGTGGTTGTAATGAGGAAATCATAATTGTTTTTGTTTAGAGAAGCATATATTAATATTAGTATAAGACTTACTGCAAACGGCTTTGCAAGTGTCACAATCAACCTCACATCCACCAGGGCAAGTGTTGGGGCAAACATGTTCGATATTGTAACACTTTGAGTATTTCTTGTTCTTGCATCTGACTTTCTTTGGTGTTGATGTAGAAGGTGGACTAGTGCTGGGTTGTGTTGGAGGTGTTGATGGTGATGGAGGCGTTTGAGAAGGTGTTGATGGTGATGGTGTTGGATTTTCTGGTGTATGTGGTGATGGAGGAGTGGAAGATGTTGGTGGTGGATTCTCAGGAGTAGAAGGAGTAGTAGGGGGTGGTGATGAAGGAGTTGGAGATGATGGTGGTGGATTCTCTGGTGTAGAAGGGGTAGAAGGTGATGGTGTTGGGTTTTCAGGTGTAGAAGGAGCTGGTGATGATGGTGGATTCTCTGGTGTAGATGGAGTAGGAGGTGATGGTGAAGGAGTTGGGGGAGATGGTGTCGGATTTTCCGGTGTGGGCGGTGTTGTAGTTGGTGGTGGTGGTGAAGGAGTTCTAGGTGTTGGTGGAGGTAGAGTTGGAATTGGTGGTGAAGGTGAAGGAGTAGAGGGTGAAGGTGGTGGATTCTTTGGTGTAGAAGGGGTTGGAGATGATGGTGGCTTATATATAGGTATGGATGGAGTTGGAGTTGGAGTATGTGGTGATGGTGTAGAGTGTGATGGTGATTTTGGGTTTGCACCACCAACACAGATAGGTTTACATGAGGCACACTCCACTTCACAACCATTAGGGCAAAACTTGGGGCATACATGCACCAAATTATAGCAATGCTTGTACTTTTTTATCTGACATGTTGCATGGCTTGGATTGTTAGCAATTCCTGGAGGGGTACCCTCTGCTCCTGCCACTAGCACCAGCAAGAATATTGGCACCAAAACATGAACTATTATTTGAGCCATTGAAGGTTCTTATTAGGACTTGCTATTGATTAGTCCTGTGTTTGATGAGAATAACATACCAAGAGCATTTCCTTTTATAGGCATGAAAGGAATCTATGAAGACTTTCTATACACTTGCATGAATTCCAGAGCATAACTTTAATTAGGGTTGTGTCTTCTTTTCTTCTCATTAACGATTCTTTTCACATGGTTCCTTAAGAAATTGAATTAGTTGAAGTCACTTTTTGCCTCTATAATTAAGTTCAATGTTTCTTGCTTTTCTATAGGCATGATCTTTATATAGAGGATATAAGTTAATAAAAACTCATAACTTTTAATAAAATATGAATATATATTACATTAATTTAATCATTGGATTGGAAACTCATTCTTCATGGTGACCCTAAAATTTAATTTGTCTTAGAAGAGATTAGTTTTCAGTTATTGGGTGTGATAATTCTTGATAAAATATTAGAAATAATTTGATTCATTTGTAAGAGAAAATTAATCTATATTTTTTTTCTAAAAAATATCAAATCTTTCTTTGAGGATACATGACTAGGTTCGACATTCACTTCCATTTAAAGTAACTAATTCCACATTTGTTGGCTTAAATATCACAACACATACATGTTAGAATCCAGGCCACTTATTCCCATATACAATTGATTATTTATAATTAGGGGTTTATGCCAATAAGTTATTCACGTGACAGGTCGAAATCTTATCATTATTTTTTGTTGTTGTTGTTGCGATAAGGGTATTTAATAATTTAAGTTTATAAATTTCTAGGTAATTGAAAGGTACATTTTTTGTTGGAACTATGATAATCTATATGAAAAACAATGGAAGAATGAAACCACCTTGAGCAATGAAATTTTCCTTCCTAATATTCTACATACACACATATATATACCTCAAAATTCAAGACTACATTAAGTTGGATTTACAAAGGTCCAACTAAATGGTATTAATTGTAAGCTAGAATGGAGTAGACAAAATGGTATTCTCCATGATAGTGTTCTGTGTTTTTGTTCTAGCAATGTAATGATTTTTATTTTTTATCTATCAATGATCTCATATAAATTTTGAATTTTTTTAATTATGGTAATCATCACCACACACACATATATATGAAACTAATCATTTTCAATTTCTATGATTGTCTCTCTTATCAGTATCTTCTACCATGATCAAACTTTAACTTTTGACCTCATACAATACGTCATATTCTTCATTATACATTTAAAGTTATAAAATATATAATTAATCATATTAGAAACAAAATAATCCGAATAATAATTTTTTTGATAATGAAAAAATTGTATTAAAACGAGCAAAATGGATGTTCACTCAATACAAAAGAGATTAATAAGTTAACTTTGTATAACAAAGTGTTATACAAAGTTTTGGATCCATACACCAACTTGAAAGATATAAAGAATTTTGAGATACAAAAGAAATGAACCAAATCAAATATCTAGTTTGAATTAGATAAAAAAAGGTGCACATAACTTGGAGTCTTCTCCAAAAAAATTATTTCATTTCATTTCTCATAATCCACATGGACCAAACCATAGCAAACCGAAACATTCTCTACAATTTTGCACATCTACCACTTCAGAGGGATTCATCAAGTATGAAAGACTTCAGAATTTAAGAGGGGGTTATATCATATATTTGTAACCAAAAATAAAAATCTTCCCGAACACTTGAAACAAAGTTACAAATATACATAAATGATTAATAGATTCAATATGATTATTGCACAATGTGCAAACCATGTCATCCACCTTACAATAACATTCCTTTTAAATAATCTGAATAAAATTTAAAATATTTCAAAATCAAGTTTTTGTCCTGATTTAATCAATTCAGGTAATGAATAAGGAATAAATGGAATTGATCAATTCTAAAGTTACATTAATGTTTTCTTTACTTTTACAATTATTCATATATAGTTTTCCTTTAGTCACATATCACCAAAACCCTATAAAGCCTATAATTAGTTTACTTAGTTAAATATGAACATTGTTTATGTTTGATTTGAGGCAATGGAGAGGAAAAAGAGTAAGGGAAGAGATTTTTATAAAAACCTTATCAAAATTCTCCCCCTTTTGTCACCCCTTAAAAAATAGAGGGTTGTAGAGGGAAAATACATCTAGTAACAAAATTGATGATAAATCTCCTTCTTGCTTTCATATCAAACAAGAGAAGATGAAATAAATAAGAAATTATATTAAACTTTAAAATGATTTCTCTCCCTCTTATTTGGGAATTATGGAAATTGCTCAATCAAATGGAATGAATAATTGATTTCTTTCTCCAAAAATCATGTACTAGAATATTAGTAATAAGGATCAACTATGAAGTATATCTATAATTTAGGAACATAAAGAAATTCTTTGACAAGTTCACTAAAACATTAATTCATAAATTTTTTAATATTATAAAAATAGAAGAAAATATTATGGACTTTGCTCTGCTAGGGTTTTGACTTTGTCTCCAACAATCTTGGATTTCTTCCTATATCATGGCAATAGAGTACATTCTTTGGCACTTCTTAGATGGTGCTACACAAGCTATGGAAGGACACAGAGGGCTAGAAAAGACCCACCAATACTGAGGAAAACGTTTGCACAAGCTTTGGGGAAAACTTGTGACATCTCTTCTTTCCAACTCCCACAACCTTGCATCAAAGGTGATGCAGTGGCCATTACAATACCTGAAGTTGAATATCAAGTCAGTCTACAAAGATGCAAATTGCATCTCCATGGTAGAATCATTTTGTCCAAAGGAGACACATCAATGAAGTTTCTGGATCTGAAATTCAAACTAAACACCATGTGGAATATGATAGGCAAGTGGAATATGCTCTCTCTTGGTAAGGGTTTTTACGAGTTTTCCTTTTTATCACTAGAAGATATGAGGCTGATCTGTTCCATAGGAACTTGGAATCTCAAACCCGGAATCCTGAGGTTGTTTCTATGGACTCTAGATTTTAATCCTAATCTTCAAAAACAAACTCATTCACAAACTTGGATCAAGATTCTTGGTTTACCCCAAGAATATTGGAGTCCAAAAATAATATTTTTAATTGTTGGAGGCATTAACACACCTTTATCTTTAGATGGTGCAACAAGCAACATAACATTTTGCCAAAGTGCTAGTGGAGATCAACCTCAAAGCGGATCTGCCTGACCCAATATTAGTTGAAAGAGAATGATTTGCTTTTTTTGTTGGTATTGATTATGAGAACCTACCGGAAATTTGCACAGGTTGTAGTGCAATTAGTCATCTACTGGCTCAATGTCGCAGAGTGACAAAGAAACATGCTGCTGATAAAACAACAAAGACTAAAGGAAAATGTTAGAAAGTCTCAAACTTTGCTCAGTTTAGTGTTGAAGATGCCCCAAGTAATAAGGTCAAAAAGTCTTCCATGCTTGAACCCAGAGTGGTCGAGTCACATGCTAATAATACAACTGAAAGTGTCTCTAAATCTTGAGAGATTAATGACTTAGTTATCAACCTGGATATTAGAGGAGCGAAAACATGGATGTATTGGACAATTTAGTGAGGAACCCTACAATTGAAGATCACCAATCTGATGAGGACCTCAACTCAGACAGAGGAGAGGAGGAATTGGAAGTGGTCTACTCAGATGATTCCCAAATTGCTAATGTAATTGTGCAAGAAACTGCAAATCTGGAAAATAATGTTGCAGCTACTAATATGAGGTTAGTAGGAAGGCTTTGGGCAGATGATAATGTCTCTCAAGAGGTATAGGAGGAATTCACAACAGTAATGAGCAAATCTCAAAGGAAAAAGCAGAGGAAAATCTATGAAGATTCACAATACCCGAAGGGGTGGATACCTAAACATTGCCCAATGAAAATCCTCTTCTGGAATTGTAGAGGGTTTGGAAATCATAAAACTAATTTTTTTTTCAAAAGTCTATGTTTGTCTAACAAGCCTAACTTAGTTTTCCTTGCTGAACCTACAATCTATAACAATAAGGTGATAGAGAGGTATTGGAGTGACTTAAAACTGAAGCTTTTTGTTGTTAATGATAGAGGTTCTTACCTCCCTTCCATATGGGGGCTTTGCAATCAGGACTTAGCTCCTACTATGTTAATGAATGCTAGTCAACACATCTTTTTATCAGTGTTGGTGGATAATATGGTTTTGTATATTTGTGTTGTATATGCTAATACAAGATACCTCCTTCAAAGATCTCTTTGGTCTGAAGTCTAAAAGGTCCTCTCTAATAATTCGGGGCCTTGGTGTTGTATAGGGGATTATAATGTAGTCTTGGGTGCAAATGAATGTAGGAGCTTAAGATTGCCTTCTAGAATTCCTTATGCTGAATTCCAGGCCTTTATTGACAATGTTGGTGTCATCAACCTTCCAACTTCGGGTGCTCAATTCACCTGGTCTAATAAGAGAATTGGTAGTGCTAGTACTGAAAAGATGCTTGATAGAGCTATGGTTAATGTAGATTGGATTAATGCCTTAACTCGCTTTGCTTGTTGTACTATGCCCAGAGTTGCTTCTGACCACTACCCTTTGTTACTTTCCACCAATAATCAAGTGTAGCCTAGGAAAACTCCCTTCAAATTTCACAAAATGTGGTTGCTCAACTCATATTGTAGAAGATTGGTTGCTGGGGTTTGGAGAATAGAGGTGGTGGGTTGTCCAACGTTTGTTCTATCCCGAAAGCTTAGAAACCTGAAAAAAGAGCTCAAAGATTAGAATTACAATTTTTCCGCATTATTCACCAAAAGGTCAATTCAGCAAAGGTCAATGTTGATGTTATTCATAATTGCATTAATGATCATGACCCTGACATTAGTCTTTTGGAACAGGAAGACCTGGCTCAATCCGAGCTCATGAATGCTCTTCTTGTTGAAGAATCTTTCTGGATGGAAAAAGAAAAAATTAATTGGTATACAATGGGTGACAGAAACACCAACTTCTTTCATAGAGTTACTAAGATAATACAAGGCACCAAATCTTTATCTATGCTCAAGGATGGAGATTATATTCTATCAAACCATGTTGATATTGAAAATAACGTTCTTGACTATTACACCAATCTTTTTGCTTCTCCAAATATCACTGCCTCTAATTCTCTCATTCAGGATGTGATTCCTAGATTGGTTACTGATGATGATAATTATATGCTGACTCAATTGCCTTCGCACACTGAAATCAAAGATGCAGTGTTTGCTCTTAATGGGGAGGGTGCTCCTGGTCCAGATGGCTTCTCTGACTGCTTCTTTCAAAACTTTTGGGACATAATTAATACAGAGGTGTGCAATGCTGCCATGCAATTTTTCAAGCAGGGTTGGTTGATGAAAAACTTAAATTCAAACTCTGTTATCCTGATTTAAAAAGTGAAGGGTGCTGATAGAATAAAGGACTATAGACCTATTCCCCTTGAAAACTTCCAATTCAAAATCATCACAAAGGTCTTAACTGATAGATTAGCTATTATTGCTCCTAAAATTATTTCTAATCAGCAGAGAGGGTTCATAAAGATAGACAAATTAAGGATTGCATATGCCTTGCCTCTGAAGCAATCAACATGTTGGATCATAAAGCTTATGAGAGCAATTTGGCAATCAACTTGATATCAAAAAATCTTTTGACACTATAGATTGGACTTTCCTGCTTGACACTCTCCATGCTTTTGGTTTCAACTCGAAATCCATACAATGGATAAAGGCTACTCTGGAATCAGTTAAGCTTTCAATCAATGTTAATAACAACAATGTTGGTTTCTTCAAGTGTACAAGGGGGTTAGACAATGCGACCCTCTTTCTCCCTTGCTATTTTGTCTTGCTGAGGATGTTTTAAGCAGGGGTAGTCTGAAGCTGGTCAATGATAAGAAAATCAGCACCATTTCTAGTCCCAATAAAATGCATTCTCTTAGTCATGTTCTCTATGAAGATGACATTCTTATCTTTTGTAAAGGCATTAAAAGAGAGTTCATTTGCCTTAATAAGCTTGTTTTGGATTATGCTCAAGCTTCAGGTCAACAGATTAATACTCGGAAATGCAGATTCTATGTCATGAATGCAACTTCTAAGAAAATTGATTTCTTATCTTGTCTCTTGGGTTTTGCAAGGGAATCTCTTCCTTTCAACTACATAGGGGTACCTTTGCAGATAAGCCTCTTGGATTTCTTATCTTGTCTCTTGGGTTTTTCAAAGGTAAGCCTAGGAGAATTCACCTCCAACCAATCGCAGATAGAATTCTTGCTAAGTTGGTGTATACTATTCCGCTGTAAATAAAAGATCTTATCCTATAGATCCATTGTGGTCTTGAAATTATATAATAATGGAAACAACAACCCTAGTTGTCATCTGTATATCTGGTTTACTTGTAAGTTTTACTGGGTATGCCTTATATACTACTTTTGGGCAACTCTCTCAACAACTAAGAGATCCATTCGAAGAACATAGCAACTTGGAAGGGTTCTTCTTTATCTATAATGGGCAGAGTTGAATTGGTAAGGTCCATTATTCACAGTATGCTCATTTATAGCTTTCATATTTATAAGTGGCCTACTACTTTGATTGATTGTATGGACAAAGGCATCAGAAACTTCATTTGATCTAGTGATATTAAGATTAAAAAGCTTGTCACAGTGGTCTGGAACAAAGTTTGTACCTCTATTCATGAAGGAGGGTTGGGGCTGAGAACTCTAAAAATGTTGAACAAAGCAGCCCTACTGAATCTGGCCTGGAATATGAGGTGTGATAGTCATGAATGAGCTATCTTCTACATAAATAGATTTGGTCAATACATGGATCCCCCAAACAAGTATTTTAAGTCCTCAATCTGGTCTGACATCAAAGAAAATTGGTCTATCATAACTAGGAACTCAATATGGTTGATTGGGAATGGGGAGAACGTAAACTTTTGGAGGGACAACTGGATAGGGGATCCTATTGCAAATACTCTGGGAATTCCTATACATATCCAAATGGGTAATTCCTCGTCCTATCAATAGACTATTCCTTGATGTTGCATTAAGCATAGCCAAAACATCAAGATCTAATGGTGTGGATAAGCTAGTGTGGAAGCATTCAGAGGATGGCATGCTCTCTTTAAAGGTAGCTTATGTCTTTGTCTCTAATTCTTTCAATCCCCTCATCTGGTGCAAACAAGTTTGGTCTCAGGTGATTCCTCCATCCAACTCTTTCATCACATGGAGAATCATTCATGGAAAAATGCCTTCTGATACTAATTTGCAAGGGAAAGGTTGTGTTTTGGCCTCAAGATGCAATATTTGTAAATATGATATAGAAGACACGAATCATATCTTCCTTAAATGCAACTTTGCTATTAATCTCTGGAATTGGCTTATGTTGATTTTCTCAATCAAGCTAAACTTGAACTCTATCAAAAAGTTGATACTATCCTGCAGAAACCAATTTAGCAAACAACTTCAACAAATTCTACTCATCTGCTTTGTCAGCACTATTTCAACAATTTGGTTCTGTAGGAATCAAATCAGATTTCAGGATAGAGTGGTTCCATTCAATCTTGCAATTGGTAGGATAACAAGGGATACATCTCTTTCAGGTAATTATTCTATAGTGTCTGCAAATCCTACTCTCAAAGATCTAATTATTCTAAAGCAGTTCAAAATCAGTATTAATTACAGCTGTGCTCCTAAGATCACTGAAGTGATTTGGTTGGCCTCCTCGACTGGTTGGATTAAGGTGAACACTAATGGTGTAGCCTTTGGTTGCCCGGGTCATGCGGGAGGGGGTGGTATCTTTAGAGATCATAAGGGGGTTTTCTTCACGGATTTGGTTCCTACTTGAACATTCAAAATGCCCTCTATGTTGAGCTTCATTCAGCAATTAAAGCAATTAACTTGGCCTTCAAGAAAGGGTGGTTAAATCTTTGGTTGGAAGTTGACTCTGTTTTGGTGTTGCAGATTTTCAAAGGAAAATCCAATACTCCTTGGAAGCTCCAAAATAAGTGGTATAGATGCACTAAATCTTGGATTCAATGAACTGGAAGATCACTCACATTTATAGAGAGGGTAACTCTTGTGCCAACAAATTGGCCACTTTTGATGCAAATTCTAGAACTAACTCAACATGGAATTCAATTCTGAATTTCATTGTGAATGACTATAATAAAAATTTAATAGGGCTTCCTAACTATAGATATAGGAACCTGTAACCGCTTTGTATGGCTCTTTCTATGGCTTCCACACACTAATATATCGTGTGCTAAATCACAAATGCTTAAAAAAAAATAATAAGGATCAACCATCAAAGAAAAAACCCAATTGCAATAATGGTTTAGATCAGCAATAATGATCTCATTACTGGGTTGTATTATTAACAAAATGTTCCAAGTTCCAACAACTTTCATCAACTATGATGATAGTACAAACTTTATTTAATCTATCTTCCAGCAAGAGATAGAAAAACTTCATCACAAAACCATTACTCAGCATTGTTAATATTCAAAGCATTCCTCACATTTGAAACTACTGAGGCTAAAATGGTATTGACCCTTGACACAGATCTCATATCTAGCCTTGCAATATCTGATAGAGAACACACCAATATTTGCAAAGCCACTGTTAACAATGAACCTTCTCCTCCTCCACTTGATCCTTCAGCATTTGTATTATTCATTGTTCCCAAAGCTGTGTTTGATTTTCCATCTCCAGAGATTACAAAACCAGATGGAAGAATAGCTACCATTGTTGATTCTTCATCATTTAGTGCCATATCTAAAGATGCTACATCTACTGGAGCATACACAATATAAGATCCTGTGGGATCTGTGAAGCTTTCTTGAAGAATCAACATATTGTTCTCAGTGGTGGCGAATGGCTGATTCATGTAACAATTTAAGTTAATTTAGTGAAGTTTATATGAAAAGCAATAGTGATAGATTCAATGATCTTTATGCATGTGCTTACTATGAAAATGAGAGGCAATAATGATTTACATAATTGATGTGGTAAGTATTCAATAAAAGATATATCTTGTTATATGAGTACTTATTAAGAATTTGTCATAATAATCAAGTTGATATTAAAGGAAATTTAATGTAATTTAAGGAGTATGTAATTTGTTACTTAACCTTGAATTCACACTATTTAAGCATATAAAATCACCACCCTCCTATTTTTATTTTATTTTCCTCATATAAATTGCAGTATTTTTTTTCATAGTTCCATTTCTACAACTTAGGAGAATGTATATTGCAATCAATGTTATTTCCATAATTCCTATGTCTCTATTGATTGACTCAGTTCCATTGTAAATGAATTGAATATCAAACTATATATATTGTATACAAAATCTATGCATAAATAACAAAGTACCTGAATAATTGAAATATAGTTGCTAGGGTGAGTTCCATTTGAGATTTGTACAATCCTTTGCACTGGAGTACTATCAGAAAGAACATCCCACTATATATAAAAACAAAATAACATGTAACTATTAAGATTATTTTATCATAATAATAATAACAGTAGTAAACAATGTTGCTTATAGCTCAAAAACTTGTGAACCTGATTTCTTTTGTTATCATCTGTGAGGAACTCAAAAACTTGTTGATTAGGGAGAGGAATCCAAAAGGATGTGATAGCAACTACAACCATGCCATGTGGTTGACCTAGTTCTGTGCATTTCCGAATGGAAATCTTAACCTCACTATTTTCCTCCCCAGTTATATTTTGCATGTCTAGGTTGTATGGAATGGTTAAATTTTCACAAAAGATCTTAACCATTCTTTGGGAAATATTCATGATGCACCTCCTTCCTTTCGTTGAATTAATCACTGAACAACAAAGAACATAAAGTAATATAATTATATAAACTTGTCTATAAGGACATAATAGAACAAATAAATGAATAAGCATATATAGGGTATGTTTAGGGTAAAGATGAGAATGAGTAACCTCCTCCAACTTCCTGATTAGGTATACTTTCAATACAGTAGAGAGAAAATCTCTCGCACATTCTTCCAAGTTCCACAATCCATCTCTCAGATCCATATGCATAACTGCTATTAACAAGATCTTTGTATAGAAGGTGTATTTGAGTCCTATCATCCACTTCCACATGTTCAATCCATGTGACCTAATATTAAGCAGATATAATTAAATGATGTGTATATAAGTGTACATTATTTACCTTTATTATACCATTAAAATCTTTCATCTTTCCATGTATTATATTTCACATTAATCAATGTAGGACCTAGAATCATATAAGTGAGTTTGACACCACATCATGACTAAAAACCTTCAAGCATTAAGTCTATGAGTTCATCTACTTACATGCTCTTTAACTCATCCACTTTTACACAACAATAACTTTTGATACTTCTTCATTCACATTTGAAATACCCAACAGTAACTACTCATACTTTAATTAAATAAATATCTCTTTTTGGTGATAAAAAATATATTACTAACAATGGAAGAACCATTATGCATGTCCTGAATCATGCATCCTGAAGGGTGCCTCCAACAACCAGAAATAGGGTTATTATTGTCTCCAAAGATATCATAGGAAACATCACATATAACCCATTCATCAACTCCAACTTGTTGGCAATAGCGAAGGAAGCAAAATTCACGAGATGGCACTAAATGTGAAAGAGTGTGCATTTTTTCATACATCTGCACAAAATACCTTAATTGTTAACAAATTAATCAATAAAAAATTACACATATATAAACTTACAAGATATATAAAAACCAAGGGTTATAAAGAAAATATATACCAACTGTAGTGCTCCACTTCGATTGTATAACAAACCAGGTTGAACTACATGAACTATTTCTGCTTTTGTAACAATTGTTGGGAAAAGATTAGCCCATTTTTCCTGAAAACAGGAGTTATATATAATGCATCATGCTACAAGTATATATACACATAATCAATGTAAAAGTTAAAGAAAAAATGGGAAATATTTAATTTAATAAAAAGAGAGAGAGAGGGTTATAAGTGCTAACAGAATCCAGAAACATGTCAATCAATTTCATAGGACTCATGTTCACTACTGTTGAGGATTTTGATGACTCTACATGGACATAAGGAACATTGAAGTGTCTAGCCCTGAGAAATGTTTTTTCATAATCTTCACGATTAAGAATTAATTTCCCATTCCCAACTGAAGAATTGATCCATATGGGTTCATTGATATGCATAAGCTTGACTAATTCGTCCATAGCAGCATTTCCAACCTCAACCATCATTCTATTTTCCATATCAGCATTATTATTCGACATCATTTGATTGGGTAATAACATTTCTTGATGCATAATCTGTGGACCAAAGTTCACATTATTATTAGGAAGTTCAGGTACAGGTACAGGTACTGGTAAAGGTACAGGTACTCCTTGGTTTATTGAACTTCCAAGCATTGGAGCTTGTGAAGAAGATCCCATGGTGGCATTTAAAAGAGCTTGCAACTCTTGTTGTGAAATTTGTTTCTCCAAGTACCTTTGAAGAAGTCCAGATACTCTTGCACACTGAAAATCAATGCATAAAGAAATCTTAATTAATTCAAAGTAAAAAAAATATCACTATAATTTTCATGATCAAAATTTTAAAATATGATGTGTACTCGATCTCGAGTACCGTATAGATAAGTACTTCAAATTCTTTTTGTTTTCAATAACAAAAATATTATTTCATCATACTTAAAAGGATAAATGTGTAATTACATATTAGGTTTTCTTTTGTTTTTGAAGTACTTACATATTATTTCATCATAAATGACAAAAAAAAAAAAGAAATTTGTTTTAGAATTAATTGGACATATTAACATGGAAAAGGAAAAAATATATGGAGGAGTGGAGGGTTGAGGTTCAATGTTGTCATCTTCCACTCTTTATGACTAAATAATAAAACACAACATAAAATAAGGATAACCCATTTATCAAAAAATAAAATCTTAAATATACAATTTATAAGAAGTTAAATGAGAATGAAGAAATGTAGTAAATTAACCTGAGTCCTTAGCCTCTCATTTTCAAGTCGCATTCTTTGACTAAATTGTGCATGTTCTTCTTCTCTACATGGTAAACCTCTACAAGCAGGACAAAGAATGTTGATCATTGTGTCTCTTATAAGTTGGTTTTCATTTTGTATCCTTGAATTCTCAATCCGTAGTGCTTTGTTATCTGCTCTTTCATTTTGATTCTAAAGGTATAACATAACACACACAAATTATGAGCACAAAATATTGCATCTAAAAGTATATATATAATATTGAATGAATTTTTATAAGACTATAGAAAATGAATTACCTTAATTTGCATCCTCTTATTTTGAACCCAAAACTTTATTTGTTTTGGTTCCAAACCGATTTCAGCAGCTAACTGATGTCGTTGCCTTTCGGTTGGATGTGGGTAATCTATCATAAATCTTTATTTTTTAAAAGCAATAATCCCTATTAGTTTATAAGGATATATAATAGGAAATACTTTAACTTTGATAAACTATCACTTATTAAAAAAATGACTCATATGATATATAATAGAATGGACAAAGATATAGTTAAAAAAACTACAATTATGAGATTAAAAATGTTTATATACTTTTTCTATGATAGAATGGACAAGACATATCTAAGTTGCATTTGAAATGCTTGTATGCTTATTTTTATACTTTTAAGTGTAAAATGTTCCACAACAACAAAATAATATAGCTAGGAAAGGGAAAGATGTTTAAATAGTTGATAGAATTTAATGTTTAAATCTTCGGTCAATCCAAATAATTTATCAGTCATCTCTTCACTCGTAAAAAAAGTAAAACAATATTAAGATAGGAGAATTTTTACAGTTTGGCCCCTTTAATATAAAAGAAAAAGGGAGAACATTTATGGCCAAAAAAAGGGAATTTCTCCAATGCATTTTATGCAGAAAATCTAGTAAGTTGGGAGTCATAAGATGATCTGATAGTTAAAGTGAAAGAGTTTAAGGAATAAAATGAATGAAATTGTGAGTTCGAATTTCACCCATAGCAAATTTAAAAAAAATAGTTATAAGATGATTTGATTGTATTGGAATGCAATGCAATTGTTTTTGGCTGTATCTTAACCATATCAGATTACATGTTGGTTTGGTTGTACCAAATTCAAAATATTTTTTGATCACTAAAATATTCAACACCACAACACACTGTCAACAATATTACTTATAATCACAGTAACTGAAATCACAACAAAGATCATAATTACAACCATATTTTAAAATATGAGTGACAACAAAGCTCTTGGTTGGATTCATATAAGATTAACAATATCTTCATGATATTGTCCAAAATCAAGCAAATTAAAATCATAAAACAAAAATGAATATTAAAGAAATAGATTTGAAAGAAGAAATGGGGTTCTTACCTTTCAAGAGCAGCTTTTTGTGTCAAACTAAGACGTTGGTAGGAAGGATGGTTTCTCATCATTGAGTTGTGGAAGTCTCCATCACCTGAACCATTAGCACCTCCCATTGAAGAATTCATTTTTCAGACTTGATAATGTTGCAAATACTAGCTAGAGCTTTCTTTACTTTTGAGCTTTAGTTCTTTTTGATTTTTGTGTGAACTAGGTGATTTTTCAGGGTATTTATACTAAATGCTAAATAGTTTCTTCACACCTTCAAGGCATTTTCTCATATTGCTTATTAGCCTTCAAAATGTAATTTAGGAAAAAGAAAAAAAAAATGATTATAATAATATTAAAAAATAAAGCAATAGTCAGAATACTCCTTGGGAAAAGATTTTTCCTTTGGTCATTTTCTATGAGGATAAATGGAAAGTTTTATTAATTTTTTCCATATAAGTACGTATATCTCAGTCATATTAGGTATGAATGACTGATAAGGTAGGAAAAATTTGGAAATAATATTTTTATGTAAAGATAAGAATCCAAAAAATAAAACAGATCTTTTAGCAAATTGATAAATGTAATGGTAGGTTTTCAAAGCAATCCATGTATCTAGATTAGAATACAAAGTAAATAAAAAAGGAAAAATCCATAAAGAATGATAACAACAAATATTTTTCTAATAAAAAAGACCTACAAAACGATGAATATCACATTAGAACAACTAGCTGGGAACGCATGCATGTAGTTGATATAGCGCTTATATTCGGAATTTATATACCAAAAACTGTGATGATTTTTAAAAAAATGTATCATAGAGTTGTGAGACATGTCCTAATCATGATAGAAAAGAAAAAAACAATTAAATATTATTAACAAAGGTAGGCAATTTACTTCATATCATTTTTTATTTGAAATATTTTCCAAGATAAGAAAAAAATTAAATTAGAAATAAATAATTAATAATTTCCATTAAAAATTGAAAAGGATATATTTTATTTCATATTTTTTAGAAATATTTTTTTGGTAAATATCTTTTTAGAAACAAATTTGTAAAAAGGAAATTATTAAATATAAAACTTCAGTAATTAATATATGTGAGTAATGTTATATTCTCCTAATAAAAATTGTTTAAAATTTGTTCTTATTATAGAAATATAACACATGTAAATACCATATAAAAAAGTGACATATGTAAATCTTTCTGTGATTAGGAATATTTGTTTTGCTACACTAGTAATTTTCAATATGTATATGAAAAAAGAGAATTATATATGTTATCCCATCAAAATAAGATTAAATTTCTATAAATGTATGAAAGTAAAACAAAATGATTATATTTTTATTGTAATAATAAATTTATTAAAATATTTGTAAAAAAATTTCTTTTTAAATTTTTTATTTATTCTAGTTTTTTAAAAAGCGATTTTATTTTTTATTTGCTCCTTGAAAAAACTTAAAAGGTCAAAACGGTAATTGTATTGATGTAGTTTTCAATCATTCTAATTTTACCACTTTTATTTCTTATATATCTCATTTATTGAACTTGAGTCTAACATATAATATTGGTTTCTCTTGTTTATTCCAATACTATGTAATGTTATATTTATATAGTAATATCTTTTAAACAAATCCAACAATCTTCACTTTTGTTTAAATAGATCAATATCATACTCCTTTAGAAATCTATATAACAATATTTACAGTAGCGAATATTTACATTCTCCTTGTTCAATCTCCACATTGATTTAAATAGAATAATATTCTCTCCTTTAGAAATCTACATAACAATATTCACTTTAGAAAATATTCAGTTTCGCATTGTTCATTCTATAACTCTCTTTATCAACTCCTTCACATAATAACATGCTCCCCTTTCAGCACAAGTTGTTTTGAGTACCTTTGACAATGTGACTAAGAGTCTATCTCTCCAAACTTGTAGTGAAACTTCTCATACTGTCTTATAACATAACATGTTGCCTAACTCTCCATTACTAAGAAGTATTTCGATATTATGGAACTTATACATGAAAGTTCACTAACAATTGTCTTATACAATACTCAAACAAGCTCAACCTTGTAGTTTCCTTAGAAAGTCTCAACCACTAATAACATTGTCTACTATTATAATGATAGTCCAAAAGAACTATCATTGTCCACCACAAAGAGTATACCCATAATATAGACCTTGCATCAATACAAACAAATGCATATGTGATACTCTTGCATCCAAGTTAATGCATGTGTCACACTCTTAATCTCTACCAATGTCCATGTTATACCTTAATCTAATTCAATGCTCGTGTTACACCATGACATAGCATACACGACATAAAGATTTTTCACTTCTTACTGAAATGAGAACATTATCTTTAACATCTAGAGAAATATTGTCATCCTCAAAGCATCACTCAAAACTTGAGTCTTTATCTCCACCTTGGCCTCATCAAATATATGGACTTCTAGGATTCTAGATCCAACACGGTTGTGGTCCCTACCACGATCATGTCATGTTTCTTCTCCTACAACTCATCTAATATCCCTGTTAGTGTCTTTGATAGACCTTGTTCAACCAATGTGTTTTTCACCTCTTTGCCACAATCGGTAGCTACTAGTTCCATTGAACTTCTCCACTGTGAATCTAGCGCCTACATTAAGACTCATCTATAAATTAACTTTGAAACCAATTATTAGTGCATATTATAACAAGGGACTCATATCCAATATATAACACTAGTTCATCTTATCCATTCTAATACTAGGCAATGTAGTACTTAATTTAGTATATTTTAAGCATCTCTAACAATAGTATTTCACTAAAATTAAATTTATTATTATCACTCATAATATATTTTATATTTTTTTAGGTTAGCTTATGTAAATTTATAGTATTAAATTTAGTGAAGGGAAAAATATGGTTTAACAATTATGATAATGTGTGTGAAAATGTTAATAATAAGAGTAAATTATATTAATATTTTCTAAATTTTAGTGAAATAATATACATTACTTTTCACTTGTTTATACTTATATAAACTACCCTTAATTTATATACATACATTATACTGACTATTACTGTAGAAGAGTGAGTCTAATCTTTTAAACAAAAAATGAATTATTAGTGTAATCTTTTAAATAAAAAATGGTGAATAATGTAATTTTTTAAACAAAAAATGGTGATGAGTGTAATTAAGTTAAAATCCAAAATATGTGTGTATAACTTACGCTTAATTAATTAATTATACATTAGTTATAATAAATTGTTCATTTGTAAATTTGTATTCATAATTTCTTTATGAAATCATTCTTATCTTTTGATATGCCTCTTTAAATAACATTTCCTTAGAAATATTGATACACTTTATAACGAACAAAAAACAATGAAGAGAAATTGACTCTTATACTATTTAGGCTTGAATCCATATTATGCCATATTTGATGGAAATCTTGTGAGAGATTAAACAAAGTTGTATCATATATTTATGTGTCAGAATAATGCATAAATTACCATTTTATCATAACTATTTTAAGACTTATTCGAGATGACTAAAGATAGGTTAGACAATTCAATATCAAATAAAAAGTTTGTATTTTATATAAAAATTGATGTAAATATATCCAAATTTTGTATTTTTATATTAAAATGTCATTATTAGAAAGTAATTAAATATTTGAGTTTATCATATCATTTAAATAATTGTTATTTGGTAGGATTAGCAAGTTTTAGAAAAAAATTAAGGAGTAAATAAAGGAAGAAATAGTCAAGGTAGACAAAAATACCAAACTCATGGGTACCCATAAAAATACCCATAAATACCCGCCCTACAGGTATCAATGTATTTATAAATTTATTTTTAATTAAATATATATATATATATATATATATATTATATTTTGTTATTATTTTAAGATTATATTTTGTCTACTTTATTATTATTTCATAATAAATTTTAGTAATTGAATTATAACCATAAAATTTTATTATATGCATAGGATATTATTCAAGTAATAATTTTTTTATAAATTCATTATTATAAAATATATAATTATATAATTAAAATTTAAAACATATTAGATACTAGCTATTTGTACTGGTACTTGTAAATAATGCAGATAATGGCAAAGGTAAGCACTACCCATGTCAATTCAATCTCGTTTCCATATGTTATTTGGTATAAAGAAAAATGGATTTAATTTGTAAGAAATTATCATTGTCATACTTAATAATGTATTATGTCTCAACAATTATCTCGTTATCATTCATAGATGATAAGTAACACACTAACACACATTACAATTGGAAGTAGAAACTTAGTAAATTGTAAATACTCATTTTGGTTCGTCACAAAATGCATCAATAATTCTAAGATAATGTTGCTTAAATACACAAAAGAGAATATTATTTTCATACTCGAGTTTTATATGCGAATTTACAAATAATCAATTTTTACCTAATATATAATTAATTAAGAGTAGATTACACTAACATCCTTTGAAATTTAACTTAAAATTACATTCATCGCTCATTTTCTTGTTTAAAAGATACACTCATCTCTCCTACAAGGATAACCACTGTAATGTATCTACATAAATTAGGAGTGATTTATGAAAGTACCAAGAAGAATATATGATTTGTATAATTTTACTGAAATGGAGTAGAAATGTAATTTACTCTAATAATAATCATCATTATGTAAAAAAAATTATCTGTTGAAAATGGAAATGACTTAATGATGTAATAAATAATTAAAATGATTTCTATTAAAACTATTTAAAACGATTTACAAGCATTCGAAAACTTTTTCATAAGTAATCCCCGGACAATAATTAAAAGGTAAAGTATGGATAGATAATGTTTATATTAAAATAGTAAAACATATATAATAATTTTATAATCATATTATAAAAGGTCATTGAATATGATAACAATTTTTTAGGCAGCTGAGTCTTCAAAAAGGTCATTGAGATTTATTATTTTTTATATAAGGGTTTATATGATTGGTGCAGTGTCACACTCCAAGTCTATAAGTGCATATGTAGATTATTCATAAATCATAATTCATCACACGATTTTATGAACAATGAGTCAATTTCTTATCAATTAGATCAACCTTAAGCCCAACTCATTTTAAATTAATATATCCTCATCATTAGCAAAATAAGAAGGGAATTAAATTCCTTCCATTGAAATTTGATTTAAATCATTGCGAAAGAGAAAATTAATAGACAAAAAAATGAATTTAAAAAATAAAGAGATGTGTTATATTTCAAAAACTATTTTTTATAATTTCTAAAATAAAAATACACTAATTGTCAACATTAATGTTTAGTTTTTAATTTGAAACATTTTTAATTTAAATATGAATAAGGTTATGTGTGAAGAAGGTGTAGTTCTTAAAACATATATGGATATTTAGTTAAGAACCTGATTTGGTTTAAGATGATTAGTTTAAAAGTAGCTTAACTTAAAAATATTTGATAAGCCTAACTTATAAATTATGGGTTGAGATCTTCTCGAGTAATTGAGTATAAGGGAAAGGAGAATTTGGTACTTTTTTATTTTATTAAAATAATTAAAATTTGAATGACTAAAAAATATTATTTGACACATGTAAGAATCTGCATCTAGTACTTAAGATGATCTCAACTCTTAAATTATATATACGCTAAGAAACGTTAAGTCATTTATGGGAGGAACAACTTCCATTTGACTTTGACTAGATTTTGATGAAGATACTAATGTCAATAAAGAAGAAAAAGATTGAAAACTGTAAAATAGAAGTATTTGATTGAATATATATATAAGTTTTATTGGTTTATAGTTGAAAGTCTTGTCATTGATAATTCATTTTATGTTTAATATTACTCATTAACAATTAATTATTCAAAGCAAAAATATTTTCAAAGTTAGAAGAGATAGAAACTATTAATATAGGTTTTAAACATAAGTTTTCCAAACAATCATTGAAGTTGCCAGAGAAAAAAATATGATGGCAGACTTCTATCTAAGCTTAGTTTAGGTTTGGAGGAGAATTTAAGAATTTGGGACTTACCACATGTAGGAGCACTTCATATCCTATAGTCGGATATTTCCTCTATGATGTAATTCTTGTCCTTTTATCTTTTGTTTTTTATCTGATGTACAAAAAAGATTGTTAGAAATTGAGTAACAGATTACCATAAACAATAAACAAGTTTCTGAAAATTATGTAACATATTACCAAAAACTGTGCAATAGGTTACAATAAAATCTGTAATTGTCATCGTGCCTGTAACTGATTACACGGTCCTTGTAACGCCCCGAAAAAAATACTTCTCAAAAACATTGCGGAAATATGAGTAAATTTTTTTTTTGAAATGGGGATGTATAAAATTGTTTCCTTTTAAAACCTTCCTTTTCCGGGACATCACTTTAAGTAACTCAAATGCGGAAAATCAACTTATCGTTATCGAATGATAACTTAACCTGATTCACAATTTCCTGAATAACACAATTCATATAAACGGTTAAGTCATCTTTAGTTCATACAAACTAAATCAACAAAGGCGGAAACTACATCGCCACTAACATATACCAAATCCAAAAGAAAGGGCGGAAATACTAATCATCGCCAACAGACACTAAACAAAGACAGGCACAAACTGAAGTCGTCCTTGTTTTCAACAGTCACAAAATGATAAGCAACTCCAAAGCTAGGGTACTGCCTCTTCCTCAATTCCTCATGCCCCCTCCTGGAACATCACGGACGGGTAGCTCCAAATCCGAGTACAGCTGATCTACCTGACGAGCATACGTCCAAAAAGCAAGCAATAGAAAAGAAGAGAAATAGAGAGAGTAAGACATCTAATGAACGTAAATTCATTGACGGCGTGGACTTACTCAGAATATCACACTCAGATATGAAAAACAGTTCGTATATATATATATATAACATATTACATTATAACTCATCAGTTGTTCTCGTAAACAACTATCCAATTTACATGAGTAATATAACCAAACTCATCAATTGTTCTCATAAACAATTAACTAATCAACCTATGTAACGTAAATACACTTATTCCCAAACAATATCATATTTCCCATTTATCAATATATCATTTATCAACAAAATATCATGACTATAATTAATTAACACATAAGTGGGGATCATAACCCCAAATAATAACACACGCATATATTATCTATAACCGACATCATAACTCATCGCTTATCAACATAAACCATAATGTATCAACATACATTTCATAAACAAACATCATAACCATAAGTAATAATATGTGCATAATGTTAATGATGCATAATGTTTATAACTCAATGTGGGAATCCACTTCCACAAGTGCAATATATGCATGCTATGTCATGATCATCCACCTTACACCAATATCCTCCCAATAACCTAGTCGGAAACAAATCAAGAGTACAGGTCCCATACCAAGCCACTTTGTACGCACCCGAAATAACATATCCTCGCAAGGAATTAAAAATAGATCGATCGGTTCCCTCAGGAACAGTCCTACCTGGACCTAGGTCGTACAAACGCTTTCTGGGCACCCTCTCATTGATCTCGAATGCAATCCAGGGGTTGTCAGAGATTGCCTAGTTTGGCCTGTGAGAACTGTCCGATCCAACAGGGTACCTCCCCAGGAATACAAGGGACTCGTCTCACCCAGACTCTCCCTCAAGACATTGTTGGCGAATCACCGTCCAATCAGTGCCGTCCCTGCTTACTTCACGGTGCTCTAAGTCATACCGTCAATTTCCTCTCCACTACTCCATTATTAACCATATGCATATGAACACTAACCGCAGTTAGATGATTAAATCTTTTAATCATTATTTACCATGCTCGGCCCACCTTAAGTCATCTCCCTCAGGAATGCTTCTTGTGGGTCCCGATCTTACGTTAACACGTAATATAAAGGAAATACATCCCACCACTACGACCATCACTGAATACCCTGGACGGTCCCAGACCAAGCCTCTTACGGTCAGCCGATCTCGCTACGTGGTATCCTGGGTTCCTTTCTGGGCAGCGCCCTAAATCACATCATAACCAAAAGGGTAACGTCCCTACCACTACGAC